>NW_015643184.1:235789-238862 GCF_001515625.1 Sinocyclocheilus rhinocerous | reverse complement strand
AATGCATTGTTAAAGGATCAGCGTGTCATGTAATATTCCCATATAAACTTTAACATCCGATTAAAAAATATTTGTATAGTAAAATTCGCTAATGCCCGAGATCGAGGGATTTCGCCTAGGGCGTCAAATTGGCTAGAAACGGCCCTGAGTCAAGTAATGCAACTGCTTTAATGCTTTAATGCTTTTAAATTTACAACAAAATATCTGAGTTTCTTTTTCAAATAAGTAATGCTAGTTATTTTGTTTTCCAATTTATTCACTGACACCACTCCTGTTTTGTGTTGAGAGAAATTGGGAGTGAGGTGCAGAGGCACTTCCTTCAGCCTGAGGCTTATTAATTTTACTTTTGGTGTGAAAGGGCCTTTACAGTTGCCAAAAATTTTACTTTTTGTTTTTTTGTTATTAAAAAACAAAGAAGCAAGCCTAGCCCAGGTGACAAAAAGTAATGCAAAAGTAACATAGTTACTTTTAGTAACATAGTTTTGTTACTAAAAGTTGTTTTTTCGGAAAGTAATGAATTAAGTAAAGCAATTAGTTACTTTTTTATGGAGTAACGCAATATTGTAATGCATTTCTTTTAAAAGTAACTTTCCCCAACACTGCATGGGACAGTGCTCCATTAGCGCTAAGTGGTACAGTTGCAATATCTCGCAATCGTCCATTTGGCATTATTCAATATTATAAAGTATATTCATATATAAAACACATTATTACGAACAATCGAATTTAGGTAATTTAATACATTACTATAATCAAACCTCTCTAAATTTTTACTTCCTCTCATGCTTAACACAAAAGTATTGGATTTCTTGCGGAAAGAAGCTGGCTCTTTCTCTCACAGTCAGGAAGTGAACATAGTGGCAGCTGGATCAATAACATGTAAAGTTTTGAATGAGAACGTTCGAAATATTAAAGCACTCTCCCTGTCTCTCAAATGGCCCAGCCTTACAATATTTTTTATTCCTTTATCATTTGTTTATTTGACAGCTCAGCTTGCTGATAAATCGACACTTACATTGCCCTAACTACTTTTTTTTGTTTTGTTTTTATGAATTGAGCTAGTCAGAATTATTGTCTGCGGTAGGTAAATTGTATTTAACCCAGAATGATCCTTTAAGTATGTGTCACAGCCTTGGCTAGTTAAACACTATATATTGGATGATATTTTAATATGATATTGATATCTGCATCACATAAATGCAAAGACTTGGCTTTTCTAAGAATGCAATTAAACAGGATACTGGGCAGGTGCTCTTTCTTGCATTTATATCATTTTGATCAGAGGTTCCAAAGAATAATACGGTATAACCACATGCAGTCAAGATTTTCTAAAAACAGTAGCTTCGCAAAAAATGAGTATACAGCTCTTCCTTCTTTGAAGACACACTTCAAAGGCTCTATATTTCCAGCTAAACAATAATGAGAGGGAAAAAATGTGATACAAAGAAACAGCATGTAGATGGAATACAGACATGTTGTGGCTGGTAGACTGCCGTGAAAGCCACCTCTGTTCCAAGCAATTGCCAGTTTTGCTGAAGATGCCAGTTGGTGTATGAGAGATAAGACACCTCGCTGGGATAATAACGCCTCTGAAGTCTTACTGGCTATTCAGTTTGACGCTAGTGTCACACTTACATATAAATTAGCATTTGCTTTTCAAAGGCCGTCTAATCTTCTGCTTTCATGTCTTTGCCAAAATTATGGAGCTGACAGCCCTCTGTGAGTGGAAATGACATCTTCAACAACATGACCAAACAGAATGACAAACTGGACTTGTCTTAATCATGACATTTTCTTCTATTTCTGCTGACATTGTTTGGAGCTTGGAGGCTTATTTGAGGTTAATGTACAGCTGTCTTTAAAAGCAGCTTCCCTGTGATGAAGTTTTAATAGGCCTGTGACTCAAATTGTTTAGCAGATGGTATGTGTTTTCCAAAGCATGTTCCCCCCTTGACTCACAAATGTTTGTTGTGGGAAGGGTATCTGACCCATATTTACCCATGAAAATTCCTACCCTGTCCATACTAACGAAGCAAATATGCAAATACTTTTATGCTGCTGGGTTGCACAACATTCAAACTTATACAATTTTGATGGTAACGGTCAATTTTGAAGGTGATGTAAAGATGACAAACCTGAATGATTTCTTATAGGGATGCACCGATACCGATACTGAGCTCCTGTACTCGTACTCGTACTCGTACTCGTTAAAATGCCCCAATACCAAACGCCGATACCACACAGCATGTGATAAGTGCCATATTCAGACAAAGAAACACTGACAACAGAACAACAGACAGCAGAATGGAGTTATTAGAGATTAAGGATGTCTACGAAGTATATGTATGCAATGAATATAATATTAAACATTCAGTATTAACGCCTGTATAGCTGATGTGCGTGAGCTGATAAGCAAAGCACACTGAGTGGATTGAGCGCACGGCGGCACAGATGCGCAAGCTTGTCGAGTGAATATACCTTTCTCACAGACATCACTTGAAAGTCTGTAGTTTGGTTGGATATGTCAAGAACAAGTAAGTAAAACAATGCACACGTTACTTAACGGTAGGGAGGGAGGGAGAGAGAGAGAGAGAGCACTTCTGTTGTGTGATCTTTGATGTTCAATCACTGAGCACACGCATCATTTGGATTAAAACTAAATCGTAAAAATAAGACCATTTGTAGGGGTATTCACTATAAACATCATTTATTTTCAACCGTAGGCATACACACGATTTTCTGGCGAAAGTGAATCTAGCAGCCTGTGTAAAATGCGCTGGGCTGTACTACTTGTCCCTCTCATTCTGCACCAGTACAAATACGTTCACGCGTTGCGCGTGTTTTGCTTGCTTGAGTGTTTTTGCATCATATGAGTGGCTTTGGAATATAAATCACAGCACGTTTCAGATTTTTAAAAAAACGCGACTTCTATTTCTGAAAATATTACAGTTAGATTTATAACGAGTGGTTCCCTGCATTATTACAGCAAAGCGCGTGATTACAGTACTAAGCTGCTGCAGTGGAGCAGCTCTAATGCTATTAAATTAAAGTTGATGTACCACAGAGCAAAAAA
>NW_015643184.1:235146-235765 GCF_001515625.1 Sinocyclocheilus rhinocerous | reverse complement strand
TCGTTTACAATAAAATGACCTGCACAGTGAAATTAAAATAAAAATGAAAAGTGCCTACCTTAAATAACCCCGAACGTGGATTTGCGCTCAGCAGAGGAGCGGACGAATTCTTTCATCATGTCTTGAATGTTTACGCTGTCCAAAATGTCTCCGTGAACATGAAGCAATGCCAGATGAGTAAGCATTGGGCATTTAAAAAAATCGGAAATTCGCTTTTGCGCCATTATCTCCTAGTTTTAAAGTGAATCTTGCTCGCATTCTGTATAGTTAATGTGTGATACCGCGCGCCAGCGTCACGTCACGTGTTCATGAGGATTATGATAGGCTAATCCCATATAGAAAACATCACAAGTAAAATTAATCATGTTTATAAAGATAAGCGTGGGTTTATTATAGCCCACCTTCAATTTACATTTCAGAGATTATTACAAATAAATTATTAAATGATAAAACTGAATACATTTTAAATGAACAAATTTGGCTTTGCATTTGCAACCCTGTGAAAACAGGGGCTGCTGCAGCCCCCCCAGCAGCCCTACTTCCCGCGTCCCTGAGTAAAACATTACAAATGATACAAATTTGGGACCAAAAATTATTCAGACCGAGTCTGGGAAAAAAA
>NW_015643184.1:220633-234896 GCF_001515625.1 Sinocyclocheilus rhinocerous | reverse complement strand
CAGGAGACTACAGGCTGTCACTGAGGCTAAGGGTTGCCTGACAAAGTATTCATAGTTGTGTAAATACTGTCATACTAACAGCTGTCTGAATTATTTTGGTTGATTGTAATCTATTACATACCTTTCTATCAAAGTTATCTGACATTATCAAGCTGAATTTGTTCTGACTCAGTTTAACTCTGAGTTCTTGTCATGTTTTATTACCATTTTTTAAACTATAGCGAATAAACTGTGATAATGTGAGAAATGTTGAAGGTGTCTGAATAAATTATGGTTTGACTGTATCTATTTGATAAACGAAGTTAACCAACTAACATTATACATACTCTTTTGGTTTCTGTACCCAATATTTTACAAATTTACAAATGCAATAAAAATATCAGTAGCGGTACTTGGTAAGTACCAAAAATAAAAGTATCGTATCGGGCGAGTACTGGAAAAAGTGGTATCGATGCATCCCTAGTTTCTTATAAAGAAAGTGATTCTGGTTAAAGAGTTCACACGGAAATAAAGTTGCCTTTCAGTCAGTCAGTGTCGACGTTACATCGATACTGACGTATGGGGTTTCCCTTGGGAGCCCCAATCACCTCTGAGTAGTAAAAACAGGCCAATGAACATTTGCGAGTAGAATTTGCATGCCCAGCCACTCCCCCATACACACAGGTATATAAGAGGGTGGCGTGCATCCACTCATTCAGATTTTTGCTTTGGAGCCAAACGGTTGCTGCTATATGTGCTTCTCGTTTTCTCCAATCACCTGTGGGAAATTCTCTTCACTGGACACTTCTGTTTACTGCGCATTCAGTGGTGTTTCGCCGGTAATAGCACGGTTAAGTTCTGCGATTCCCCCCTGTGTGCTTCAGCATAAAAGAGCAGTTTCTTTAAAAGAGCTACACAGATGAGAGCGTCTTTTTAAAGATGTATCTTCGTCCGTGCATTTCTGGATGTAGTCATTTCCTGAACCCCTCTGAGGGCCAGGATCATTGTCTCACATGTCTGAGCCTTAAGCATGCTGAGACTTCGTTCATGGATGGTTTGTGCCCTCATTGTGAGCGCATGTCCATGGCAGCGTGCAACTCTCCCTCCTCGTGAGGGGGGAAGTCCCCTCAGCTGCTTCCCAGCCTGGGACTTCTGGGAAGCAGAAGTCCTTGCTGCTTAGCACTCAGGGAGATCTGAGGGTTACAGAGGGAACTCTTCTGCCAGGCCAGTCCTCACGGACATTGTCCCTGAAGGAGATTGCCGGGCCATCTCGCAACGGCCCAACAGTTTCTTAAAACAAAGTCCAATAGTAGAGAGTGCATCTCGGGGTCCAGGTGCTGTAAGGTCAAGGTGCTTTTTGGTCTAGGGTTTATCACCATCCATCAAAGAAAAGTTCAGAATGACCATTGCACTCTTGTAAATAAAAAGCCTTTATTTTAAGATGGAGAGTTTTTAGATTTCTTGGATGTAGCCATCTGATAATAAAGGCTTTTTATTTACAAGAGTGCCATGGTCATTCTGAAGTTTTCTTTGATGGCCCAACAGTTTCGTTTGGGGCCCCGGAGGAGGATCAGATGTCACAGCTGGATAATTGGTCCCTGGGCGCGGGGTGCGACTTGCAGCCGCAACCCGCCTTAGTGTCACTTTTCCCGGAGGTGCATGAAGTCGTGGAGGGCACCTTTCTCTGCCTGAAGCCACTTTGCTGCCTCCTCCTCCCTTACTACCCTCGATGGTGCCCGCAGGGCGCAGCCACCTGGAGGGAGGCTCATTCGCAGTGGCTCATTCCTCCTTACCTCAGAGGCAGCCAAAGACACCCCTGCAGGCAGAGATTGCAGTCCTGCTGGCGAAGGATGCAATAGAGCCTGTCCCTCCAGCCGAGATGAGGTCGGAGTTTTACAGCCCCTACTTCATCGTACCCAAGAAAGGCAGTGGGTTACGACCAATCTTGGATCTGTCAGTCCTGGATCTATGAATCAACACAAATCGTTCCTTCAATTTGCTTTTGAGGGCCGGGCGTACCAATACAAAGTCCTCCGCTTTAGGTTGTTCCTGTCTCCCCGCATCTTTGTGGAGTTGCAGAGGGTGCCCTTGCCCCTTTCAAGGGAAGTGGGCATCCGTATCCTCGATGACTGGCTCATTCTAGCACATTCGCAAGATCTGTTGTGCGAATACAGGGACCTGGTGCTCCAGCACCTCAGCCAGTTGGGGCTTCAGGTCAACTGGGAGAAGAGCAAGCTCTCCCCCATGCAGAGCATCTCTTTTCTCGGTATGGAGTTGGACTCGGTCAACATGACAGCGCGGCTCACAAATGGGCTTGCCCAGTTGGTGCTGAACTGCCTGAACTCGTTCAGGGGGAGAACAGCAGTTCCACTGAAACAATTTCATAGGCTCCTGGGGCATATGGCATCCGCGGCCGCGGTAACACCGCTTAGATTGCTGCATATGAGACCACTTCAGCACTGGCTACACGGCCGAGTCCCAAGATGGGCATGGCGCCATGGCACACTCCGCATTCCTATCATGCCGAGTTGTCGCCAGACTTTCAGCCCCTGGTTGGACCTTGCTTTTCTACGGGCAGGAGTGCCTCTAGAACAAGTATCCAGACATGTTGTGGTTACAACAGATGCCTCCAAGACGGGCTGTGGCACTGTGTGCAATGGGCGTGCAGCCTTGGGCTCCTGGACAGGACCTTGACTGCAGTGGCATATCAATTGCTTCGAGTTGCTAGCAGTACTGCTGGCCCTGTGCCGGTTTTGACCATTGCTTTAGGGCAAGCATGTACTTGTCCAGACAGACAATACTGCGACCGTTGCGTACATCAACCGCCAAGGTGGCCTACACTCCTGTCGCATGTCACAACTCGCCCGACATCTCATCCTCTGGAGTCGGGCGCGGCTCAAGTTGCTGCACGCCATTCATATCCGTGGGAGCTCCAGCTGGTCGATTTGAAGATTGCACAGACCCTATGATCAAGATCAGGGAGGAAGAGGAGCAGGTGTTGGTGGTTGCACCCTATTGGCACACCCAGACCTGGTTTTCGGATCTGGTGCTTCTTCTTTTTCAGGGGTAGGGCACAATTTGGCACCCATGTCCAGATCTGTGGAACCTCCACGTCTGGCTTCTGGGCGGCGCGCGGAGTGGCTATCACTGTCACAGGCAGTGATAGCCACTGTCACTCAGGCCAGAGTCCCTTCTACTAGACAGGCTCTAGACAGAGTCTGTTTGCTGACTGGTGTGCTTCTCGTCGAGAAGACCCCCGGAGATGCCTGATCAGTGTTGTACTTTCCTTTCTGCAAGAGAGATTGTAGCGGAGGCTGTCACCCTCCACCTTGAAAGTGTATGTGGTGGCTATCGCAGCACATCATGATGCAGTGGACAGCAGGTCTGTGGGAAACACGACCTGGTCATCAGGTTCCTGAGAGGTGCAAGAAGATTAAATCCTCCTAAGCCGTGCCTCGTCCCCTCTTGGGATCTCTCTGTGGTCCTTTCTGGGCTGCAAAGAGCCCCCTTTGAGCCCCTGGAGTCAGTCGAGCTAAAGATCCTGTCTCTTAAGACAGCGCTCCTGACCGCGCTCACTTCCATCAAGAGGGTGGGGGACCTGCGAGCATTTTCATGCCTTGAATTCAGACCGGCTTACTCTCACGTTATCCTGAGACCCCAGCCTGGATACGTGCCCAAAGTTCCCACCACTCCTTTCCGGGACCAGGTCGTGAACCTGCAAGCACTGCCCTTGGAGAAGGCAGACCCAGCCCTTGTGCTGCTGTGTCCTGTTCGCGCCCTGTGCATTTTTCCGTGGACTGCACTCTGAGATTTTGTAGTTCTGAATAGCTCTTTGACTGCTTCGGAGGTCAGCAGAAGGGGAAGGCTGGCCCACTGGCTAGTGGATGCCATCACCTTGGCATACCAAACACAAGGTGAGCCTCAGAGTGGAGTGAGCCCTCCTCCTGGGCGCTGGTGCACGGCACCTCTCTAGCAGACATCTGTAGAGGTGCGGGCTGGGCGATGCCTAATACCTTTGTGAGGTTTTACAGCCTCCAGGTTGAGCCGGTTTCTTCCCGTGTGTTGAGTACTATCAAGTAAATGGCAGGAAGACTGGCTCGGTGTCTCGTTTGCAGTGCCATCCCTCTTCAACAGGGGTGTGAGTGCCATCTGTTCCTCATTTGAGGAACCCTGCATTGAGCATCCTCCAAGCACCCTCCGGCTGTCTGGCTCGGCGGAGGAGGCATATGTGTTGTATGCCTTTCGGTCAGCCCCTGTACTGAGCTCGGTGCTCCACATGTAGTGATTCCCTTCTGGGGATCCCATGTGTGTATTCTTCCACGGTACGGTTTCCCTTTTGGTAAAGCCATGTCTTCCCTTGACAGAATTACATCTGTCTAGACTCTGCTTTGGTAGTAGTTCCTCCCCTTTTTGGGCAGGACCTACCACAGTGATTGCCATGCTGGTCAGTCCATATGTGTACTCTCCACATGTTACCTCCCTTCAGGCAGGATGTGGTCTCCGTAGCGTCCTTCTCCACTCGGATTTAGGCACGCTTCCCCAGTGTAAGTCAACTGGTCACGGCTGTACCATCATCAAATGCGAAAGAGCATGAAGCTCTCTTTCCTGGTGTGAATACAAGGTTAAGGAACAGCAGCTGCGACCCTCCTTGCTGTCTTTCGTTCTCTGTCCGGTACGAAAGACTTCTGGCATTTACGATGTGGGGTGCCAGTTGTTACCTGGCATGCTCTAGCCTGCCAGCATCTGCATCACCAAAACTCGTGGCATAGTTCAGTGGTTGTGGCGCTTTCCATAGGTATCTAGTATCCATCTAGTATCGACGTAACGTTGAAAGTAACTGACTGAAGGGGAATGTCTCAGTTACATATGTAAGCCTCGTTCACTGAAGGAAGGAACAGAGACATTACGTCCCTCTTGCCACAACCCTGGGCTACACCGCTGAATGGTCGGGACGCAGTCTTGGCTCCTCAGCACAAACCTGAATGAGTGGATGCATGCCGCCCTCTTATATACCCATGAATACAGGGGAGTGGCTGGGCATGCAAATTCTACTCGCCAATGTTCATTGGTCTGTTTTTTACTACTCAGAGGTGATTGGGGCTCCCGAGGGAAACCCCATACGTCAGTATCGACGTAACGTCTCCGTTCCCTCCTTCAGGGAATGAGTTTTACATATGTACTCAAGACGATTCTGCCATGATTTACTCACCCTCATATTGATTCAAACCTGTATGGCTTTCTTTCTTCTGTATATCACAAAAGAAGATATTTTGATGAATATTAGTAACCAGCATTCGATTACCTTTGACTATTCTATTATGTGGACAAAAAAGTAAGTCATACAGGTTTGTAACAACTTGGGGGTGGGTAAATGATGACAGAATTTAAATTTTTGGTTGAACTTTTGCCCTTAAAGTTAGTTAGGACATTTTGTAGTGACACCAGTAGTCAGAAGTAATAACGCAATGCAAGCTTGTGAAATAAATATAAAAAATAATTTGCACTTATTTGTAAAAGTTTTATTGAGAAAATGTACCATGTTACCATGCTCTGTCTCTGCACTCATATATATTTTTTTTAATTCATATAATTTTATTGTTTTATAGCCCTTATCTCTCTGCTTTTATTTTAACTTGAGAGAGTGCACTTAACTTTATCTTGTAGTGGATGTTTTTGTACACATACACACACACACACACACATGCTTTATTTACAATATTTTAAGGCACAATATTGTTGATTACAATTGCCAGAATACTCCACAGGAACGAAGACACTTTTGCATCTCTTTTTTTCCCTTTACAATTAAATCTTGTGGATGCCTCCCTTGCTTTTTCTTGACAGCAAAGGACCTCTTTCATATCTCAGTTTCTCCTCAATATTATCAATGAGATTAAATGTAGAGCAAATGGAGACATTTGCAAATGTTTCAAATGTTTCTCCTTAAAAAAGTCCCTAGTAATCTCTGTGCCCTGTAGAATTTCAGAAGAGATCTCAGCAATGTACCAGATTTGCCAAGATTCACAAAGTCAGCCTCAAAAGATTTATCGCATCATGAACTCATAATGATTATAGCTATGCTATTCACCCCTTCCTAACTTTATGTCTCTAAGTCTCATTTTGGTCAATTTTTATAGAAATATTAGGGGTAAAATCTGAGACAAAGTTTAGTTGTACACAAGAGGAAGTCCACTTTCTCTTTGTTCCCATCAGCCTTTGCAGGGTGAACAGTGGTACCATGGGTGAGCTCACTTGATGCACACAGAAGAGTCTCGCTAATTTCCTTCGACAGGTCACTTTGCTCACTCAAATGGAGTCGTTTAGTTTGGCTTTCCTGCAAGCGAGAGAGTAATGGTAGGGTGGGGGAAGGTGTGGCTGTGGCGACAGGCCGCTCTGATGAAAGCGATCAGGCATCATGTGCCAGCTTGGAGCCCTGCAACTGATTAAAAATGCTAATGTGCCCTGTTGTGCTTTGATGTCAGGGCAAACAATGCCATGGAAAGTTATGGCTAGACGTTGTAATCCTTTATTCAGGAGGGCATGGTGATGCCCAGCTGAGTGTCGTGACAGTCGAAATCAATCATGGCCCAGCCGTGCTCCGGTGTCTGTGGCTCCCCCACTGAGCCTCCACACACTTAATTAGACGCCATCCAAACCATCAGCCTTATGCACCATATTCAGACAGGACCAGTGCTTTTATCACTTCATATTTGAGCACCATCACTAGTACAATGTGGCATACATAGAGCAGCACCAAAAAGTATTTGGAAACTTAAAGGTGCACTAAACAATATTTGAAAAACCCTTTTGACCACAGTGCCGGACCGAGTCCCAAAACACACTCGCTGCTAATCAGCAGTAAGGGGCATGTCTAGAAATGATAGGGAGAATAGAGCGCTCAGTGAGTGCACAGGACGGATATTAGCAGATCGACCATAGATAGCGAGAGATGGCAGTTAAAAAAAAGAGGAAAATTTCGGAGGAACAAAACATTAAAAAGAAGGGTTATGATTAGACAAGAGGTAGGACCTGCGTAAATATTGGAGCAGCTTTCCAGCGGTGGAGAGAACTCAAGGAGCGGGAAGGGCTGGAATCAGGCGCCAGGGTTGCTTTTTTTCTTCTTGATAGGTGAGTTACATTGATTTTTACGTTGAATTACCATAGTAACACACATTGCTTTCACTTATTGATGACATCATACCCTCGGCCGGCTGGCATAGCAGACTCCGCCATCGTCGCTGCCAGGGTTGTGTATGTACGTGTGGGGCAGAGTTATCAAAATAGGGGCGAGGTCCTGTTGGGGTATGGGCATGTTTGTTTTGGTGCTTTCAAATATCAACATCGTTTAAAAAGCCACATTTAAAATTGCCATTATCATTGTCAAATAATTGTCACCATAAATACATATCTAATCGTATTTTTTATATGTAATGTTTTGTGTGTGTGTGTGTGTACCTGGTATTCCCTATGTTACGGGAACCAAATGTCCCCACAAGGATAGTAATACCAGTAATTTTTGACCCCATTGTCCCCATGAAGAAAACAGCTTATAAATTATACGGAATAAGGTTTTTTTTTTTTTTATCTAAAAATGCCTGTAGTTTTGTGTGAGGGGTAGTTTTATGGGTATGGTTAGGGTAAGGGGATAGAAAATACAGTTTGTACAGTATAAAAACCGTCGACAACGTCTATGGAGAGTCCCCAAAATGATAGGAATACCAGTGTGTGTGGGTGTGTACCTGGTATTCCCTACGTTATGGGGACCAAATGTGACATTTTTTTTGTCCCAATGAGGAAACAAGCATATATCATACAGAATGAAGTTTTCTGAAAATCTAAAATAGCAGACAGTTCTGTGTGAGGAGTAGGTTTAGGGTAAGGGATAGAAAACACAGTTTGTACAGTATTCAATCTATGGAATGTCCCTACAAAACATAAAAACCCAACATGTGTGTGTGAAATGTTTGGCTTGAAAAGTATGGTTGTTCTATCTTTCAAATAAACAGTTCTTTCTTTGATGCTTTGTTAATAATATTCACAAGCTAAATCTGTTGAAAGAAGTTTTTGACATCTGTCCCTTCAGTTTCCTGGCTGGTGGTGGACATGTTAGTATGTCTTTCAAGAGGACTAACAATAATGAGCTAAAATATTTAAAATAAAATAAAGATCAAATAAAATTCAGAAAAAGACAAACTATTTGGCTATTAATATTGTTGTG
Organism: Sinocyclocheilus rhinocerous; assembly: GCF_001515625.1. Taxonomy (NCBI): domain Eukaryota; kingdom Metazoa; phylum Chordata; class Actinopteri; order Cypriniformes; family Cyprinidae; genus Sinocyclocheilus; species Sinocyclocheilus rhinocerous. Next base: position 226,699 of record NW_015643184.1, on the reverse strand, counting down.
TTAAACAGTAAAGCATAGTGCTAACAACATCAAGGTTGTGGGTTTGATTCCCAGGGAGTGCATGAACTGATAAATGCAACCTGGTCTCATGGCAAAAACGTATCCGGGGGCACATTTTCGCGAGACGCGAAATACGTACCAATAAGTACATATCACTGCAGTTTCCAAAAGAAATGAACACTAGAGACAGTAAAACTCCGACACCATTTATTACTTTTCACACACATTTACAGAGTTTCGATTAATAAAGCGTAATTTTCGCACAATTACTTGAAGAATATCATGTTATGACTTCAAAACAATTTTAATATGCTGGGAGATTTGAAAACTGATGCTTTTGAACGTTAGCACCGCACATATCCAGCTTCATATTAATGGGTTTTCATCGACGGTAGGTTTGTTCGGTAGCTCACGGAGTACGGAGACATACTTGAGCGGTGAGGAGCTCCGGTTCGAATCCCGTATAACTATGGTTTGACAAAACGGTTCAAATCTGCATATAAGTAAGTTCAAATGACACAGTTGCATCAACAAATGCGTTTTTATATCAGTTTTGCATTTGTTAACATTATCAGGTAAGTTTAGGGTTGGGTTTGGTGTAGAGCATATTTCCTACACGATAGAGCATTAACTTTTAGCAACAGTCCCCGGATATTTGAATTCTGAACCGCTGCAATATGTACCTGAAGCAACGTAATAAAAACACAGCAATATGTACCTATATCAACGTAATAAAAACGTGCCAGGGTTCACGTATTGAACCCGTGTTTTAGCGCCACTCAGTGGACATTTCTCTTTGAGACTGCGGCAAAACGTGCAGTAAGGTACGTAAAACCGGTGTTGCAGAAAAGTACCCAGAGGTACGTATTTTTATGAGACTAAATATGTTTACATTGAATGCAATAGCCCTCTGCCAAATGCATTTAACAACATTAACTTTTGTAACAGCAAGGTAGCTTAGTTTCTGTCAGTGGTATTAATTATGAAATTCACCTAGTAGGCTAACTGATTTGTGGTATGGCAGACATTGATAGGTGATCTCTAGTCATGATGGGATTACAGTTTCGTTATTGAGCATGTGTGTTCAACTCACTAAAGGATTCTGCTTAACCTTTAAGTCTATAATTTACCCATTAGTTGTAGTGCACCTAGAAGTATCACAATATATGGGAGGTTTTATAAATTTATATAGCTCCATATATCTCTTTAATATAATTAAAGAGTCTGTGTGCATTGAATTTATTTAATACACGAGTTTTACAATTTGAGTTGAATTACTGAAATAAATGAACTTTTCCACGACATTCTAATTTATTGAGATGCACCTGTATATCTATGTTTATTAAAGGGATAGATCAGTCAAAAAAAGAAAATTCTGTCATCATTTACTCTCCCTCAAAATGTTTCAAACCTGTGTTTCTTTCTTTTGCTGAACACAAAAGAAGATTTTTTTGAATAACGTGGGTCCCCATTGACTTCCATAGTGTTTTTTTATATATATATTATGGGAGTCAGTAGGAACCAGCAACTGTTTGGTTATCCACATTCTTCCAAATATCTTCTTTTCTGTTTAACAGAAGAAACATACAGGTTTGGAACAACTTGGGGGTGAGTAAATGATGACAGAATTTACATTTTTGGGTGAACTATCCCTTTAAGTTTTGAGTTAGGGAACAAAGTTTGGCACAGAGCTCTGAAGTTAAACAAACAGAGAGATTTGAGATAGCTGTATGTGATTAAATTAATCATGAAACCAGCTTCCCCATGTGTGTAGCATGATCTTCTGACAGTTTCCCCAGCTTGCAGCTAACCAGGCACATCCCCAATGTAGACAACATCACTCGCTGAGTGGTGGCAGTTGTCTTTTGCTCCTTTGCTGATGCCGTGGAGCTCCATGCCCCCTGCTTTCATATGGTAGCTGCAGTTTAGTATTTTTTGCTTTTGACACCAGGGTCATTTCTGACAATTTAGGCACCCTAGGCGAGATCTCTGTTGGTGCCCCCCTTTCCCCGCCTCACGACTTAAACACTCAAAAGTTAAATAGCAATGTTTCTAAGGACTGAATTAATACTTTTTACAAGTTAAATATATAATAATAATAAGCATTGAAATTATTCACCAACATATGTACTGTACATGTATACAATTCTATGTTTACACTGTGGTTGCACATCCATATTGGTTGTCAGTAACAACACTAACGTGTAGTGGTTCAGTATATTTAAGTTAGTTAGCAATGAAAGTTTAGCAGATTTCAAGCGCACAGTATCCAAATCTTAACATTAATCATAAATTGATTTGTGTCCGGTTTACTTTCTATAGACTGCTGACCATTTCTCGCTCCCCACCACTCGTGGCCTGATCACTGATAAAAACAAAACAAAAATTTGTCTTCGTATTCACTTCATGTCAAAATTATTTTATTGTGTTTTTAATTACTTTCAAATACTTTTAGCTTTCAATAATGCATCAGTAGCCTATTATTTTTTCAATAAAACTTAAACATACATAGCCCAAGTCAGAGTACATATCAAATTATTGTTTAGCAATATTACTAAACATTCTAATTAAATTAACAAAAACAAAAATATTACATATTAATGCCTTTTTGTTACACAAATATTAATTTAGTAAACCTATAATTCTGTGAATGAAACAAAGGCTTTAATGACCTTCTCATTATCTTTTAAACTTTTTAGTGTTAAATTCAATGTACGGGGTATAATACAGCTAAGATTTTGATTTATTCTTTAGATTTTTGATAATTATTTAAAACATTTGATCATCCTCGCAGTTCTCTACCAAGGCTTGCCAAGGATCCTCAGTGGGGCCAATCCAATGGCCTCTCTAAACCATCCAGTTGGTAGTAGCGGCAGGCCATTGGTGAGGACTTATTCAATGCAGAGTTTCTAGGAATTCCTCATTGACAGGAAATGGTAGTAATCCAGTCCAGTTAAGTAATAGAGTTCAGTGGGTTGCCCACGCCTCTCACTAGTACACATAATGTGATCTTGCTTATTGTTGCACTCATGCAGTCATCTAAGATCATCCTCACAACTCAGCATCAGCATCAGCATCACAGACCAGTTATTGCTCCATTTCACATAGATAAACGTCGCTTGTCCCTCTAAAACAAAAGCTCCCATTGTGTTTTAATTTTTTTTACACTCTTAAAAAAAGATGGTTCTTTAAAGGTTCTTTACATGTAGTAACTGTTCTATTTACAACCATAGCATCCTGAATAATTATTTTATGCTGAAATGTGACCCTGGACCACAAAAACAGTCATAAGGGTCCATTTTTTTTTTATCTGAAAGCTGAATAAATAAGCTTTCCATTATCGAATGCCAATCCTGCCATAATTAGAAATAAATAAATAAATAAATAAATGTACAAACAAATGTAAAAAAGCACAAATAAATAAATATATAAATACACAGAGAAAAGTAAAAAAGCAAAAATTAATAATTATTTATATATTGTTTTCCCTTATTTATGTATTTTTTCATTTTTTCCCCACATTTATTTATTTTTTATTTTTTTTATTTATACATTTATTTATTTCCACTTGTATTTATGTATTTCTTTCTTTCTTTATTTCTTTCTACATTTATTTCTTTCTACATTTATTTATTTTCACATTTATTTATTTCTACATTTCTTTGTCCGTAGGGTAATGAGGAGGGTGTGTTTTACCTCAGGAATAGCAATCGAGCCAGAGAATCTTATATCACGGGTTATTATTTCAGTTTCACATGGGGTGTTGTTTCGGCTGGGAAGCGTTCAATCTGTGATCGTGTGCATTTGCTGAAGCTCGTGAAAGCGTGCAATCGCTTTCTTATTCGCGCTGTTTTTTTAGGTTTCACTTTCAACGCATACAACGCATGTTTCCAAGATTCGGAATAGAAGGAGGCATCAGTTACTGCAGAAGATTTGTCGCCTCGCGCCACTTCCCGTGTCGACAGTCACCGCATCAACTGATTATAATGGGTTCTCTTGGTGTAGACACGGCTTTAGATACGGATTAATCACACGTCTTAGGCTGGAAATATCTTGAATTAGGTCAAACAAAAGGTGTCCATGGGTACGGAGCTAGTGAAACACACACGTCATGCACTGAACATACAAGCATCATGCTCATCCAAACAGCGTCTGTCCTGTGCCCTCAGCTTTTTGAGCTAACTGCATTTTTTGAATGTAACTTCCAAAAACAACATTGACAGCATCAGAAACAAGCCCATAAACTGATGTCCAAAATGCATAAAATGTTATGAAATTAATGTTTTAAATTTTGTAGGCAGAAATATGTCATTATGTCAATCAATTAAATGATACGTTTAATATGAAACTAAAACAGACACTAGGTGGCGGCAAGTCACTGTCTTAACAAGTGAGTTCAATCCATTCAACTGATTCCTCCAAATCGGTTACGCTGATTATGAAAACACCACTACTTGTTGCCGCGGTTCAGCTGTGGATTTGTTTCTGTGATAATTATATGTAGGTCTACGTGTTATTTAAAAAAATAAAAAATCTTTTCATGACAAAATGATCAAAAAGATGGCAGGTAGGTGACATGTTCGGCGGAGCACGACTTCTTATGTTGAGAGAACGACATTTATTTCTCGTGGCCATGCGTTTATGCTGCCTTCACGTGCTATCGGAATTATCATAAATACAATTTTCCTAATCGGAAATTGGACGTGAACGGCCTCTCAAGTCGTATTTACTACTGGGAAATTCGGAAATAATTTTCAATACCAGAGTTTCCGAGTTGGGCGGGTCATAAACTTTAAACATGGTGGAGGGGACAACCATTGCTGCTGTCAATGCTGTTCTCACAACAACTACATCCCTTTGTCTTGTCGCTAAAGTAGTGTATTTATAGGCTAGATATGAAGGATCATTCGAAGCATATTGTATGTTTTATAAGCAGTGAAATAAGCATATATTTGACCGAAATTCCAGAATTGTCAGCAAACTGCATGTATAGCGCGGTGAATGTTTATATGATTGTCAACAAATGGGATGCTACATTTTATTCTTTCCAACATTAAAGCACTTGAATACGACAAATTCGTAATCACAACTTCATAAGTGGGAAATAGGACATTTCCGATAACACGTGAAGGCAGCATTAATGCACGAACCTGCGTGACCATAGCTTGCTTGGATATTCAGAAATGGATATTATGAATACATTAATATTTTGTTTTGAATTTAAGAAAGTGCAGAATTAAGAATTATTATATTAACCCATACTGCACATACCATGCAGGCCAATATGTAGCCTAATATTCTTCCTTTCTTTATTATTATTAGTAGTAGTAGTGTTAGTATTATCATCATCAGCATCAGCATCATCATTATCATAGCCTATATCCAAAATAAAATTAAATAGGCTAGCCTATATGAAATAGGCATGTGGAATATAGGTCTAATCATTTTATGACGCATTGTGATGCTGATTCTGCATAAATGTTACTAAATAGGCCTATCATACATATTAACTTACTGTTGTAAATAAAGTACTCTTGTTATATGCTATATTAATTAACAAAAGTTGTGTATGACTTTGGAAGCAAAGCACTTAATTGCGTCTGATGTTTCCAGATAATCTTACTTACCAGATAATGAATGTCTTTAAAGCAATATATTTGCGCACATTTTGGTTTTTATTAAAAAAAACATGCATAAATGAGAAAATATTGCGGGAAGAGCATTGTCAACAAATGGGATGCTACATTTTATTCTTTCCAACATTAAAGCACTTGAATACGACAAATTCGTAATCACAACTTCATAAGTGGGAAATAGGACATTTCCGATAACACGTGAAGGCAGCATTAATGCACGAACCTGCGTGACCATAGCAACCTTGGATATTCAGAAATGGATATTATGAATACATTAATATTTTGTTTTGAATTTAAGAAAGTGCAGAATTAAGAATTATTATATTAACCCATACTGCACATACCATGCAGGCCAATATGTAGCCTAATATTCTTCCTTTCTTTATTATTATTAGTAGTAGTAGTGTTAGTATTATCATCATCAGCATCA
>NW_015643184.1:210573-220466 GCF_001515625.1 Sinocyclocheilus rhinocerous | reverse complement strand
GCAATTAACCTACAAATGCATAAAACGTTTTGAAATTAATGTTTTAAATTTTGAAGGCAGAAATATGTCAATAAGTCAATCAATTAAATGATAAGTTTAATATGAAACTAAAACAGACACTAGGTGGCGGCAAGTCACTGACTTAATGAGTGAGTTCAATCCATTCAACTGATTCCTTCAAATAGGTTACGCTGATTATGAAAACACCACTACTTGTTGCTGCGGTTTAGCTGTGGATTTGTTTCTGTGATAATTCCTATGTAGGCCTAATGTGTTATTTAAAAAAATTAAAAATCTTTTCATGACAAAATGATCAAAAAGATGGCAGGTAGGGGACATTTTTCGCGGGAGCACGACTTCTTATGTTGAGAGAACAACATTTATTTCTCGTGGCCATGCGTTTATGCTGCCTTCACATACTATCTGAATTATCGTAAATATGAGTTTCCTAATCAGAAATTGGACGTGAACAGCCTCTCAAGTCGTATTTACTACTGGGAAATTCAGAAAAAATTTTGATACCAGAGTTTCCGAGTTGGGCGGGTCATAAACTTTAAACATGGTGGAGGGGACAACCATTGCTGCTCTCACAACAACTACATCACTTTGTCTTGTCGCTAAAGTAGTGTATTTATAGGCTAGATATGAACGATCATTCGAAGCATATTGTATGTTTTATAAGCAGTGAAATAAGCATGTATTTGACCGAAATTCCAGAATTGTCAGCAAACTGCATGTATAGCGCGGTGAATGTTTATATGATTGTCAACAAATGGGATGCTACATTTTATTCTTTCCGACATTAAAGCACTTGAATACAACAATTAAGCTCGTAATCACGACTTCATAAGTGGGAAATAGGAAACTTCCGATAGCACGTGAAGGCAGCATTAATGCACGAACCTGCGTGACCATAGCAACCTTGGATATTCAGAAATGGATATTATGGATACATTAATATTTTGTTTTGAATTTAAGAAAGTGCAGAATTAAGAATTATTATATTAACCCATACTGCACATACCATGCAGGCCAATATGTAGCCTAATATTCTTCCTTTCTTTATTATTATTAGTAGTAGTGTTAGTATTATCATTATCAGCATCATCATCATTATCATAGCCTATATCTAAAATAAAATTAAATAGGCTAGCCTATATGAAATAGGCATGTGGAATATAGGTCTAATCATTTTATGACGCATTGTGATGCTGATGTAAGCGATTCTGCATAAATGTTACTAAATAGGCCTATCATACATATTAACTTACTGTTGTAAATAAAGTACTCTTGTTATATGCTATATTAATTAACAAAAGTTGCGTATGACTTTGGAAGCAAAGCACTTAATTGCGTCTGATGTTTCCAGATAATCTTACTTACCAGATAATGAACGTCTTTAAAGCAATATATTTGCACACATTTTAGTTTTTATAAAAAGAACATGCATAAATGAGAAAATAATGCAGGAAGAGCTAGTTTTTAAATGCAATAGGCTAAGCCACAAAAAAAAGATCTCAATGTGTTACTTGCATTGACTGACTCACCTGCGTGCATGGAAAGCTACCTAAAATGCAACACTGAATTACTTCAAAATATATATGTCTTGTCAAGTATTCGCATAAATGGGTATGTCTTAAGTGAAAGCAAACAACTGTGTTAAATGTTGATGTGTGACATTAGATCTGTGATTTGGATATTAATATAGTACACCTGCTGCTCTCTGTGTCATGTTAATAAAGAAAAGAGGGAATCACTGCTCTTGAGCAGTGAGTGTCGGGCTAGTGGTTAAAATTTTTTACTTGCCCTGCCACAAAAATATAAAATAGTGTTTTTATCGTTATTTTTTATACCAAAATTTTAGATAAAAGTTCAGTTTTACAATTCTAGATACCACAACAAAAACTACTAGCCTAATAAATATAAAGTTCAAACATCAAAGACAAGTGAACAGTCAGTAAATAAGAACAAATTAACAAATTATAAGCAATAACACAAATAAATAAATAGAACAAAGATCAAATTTAAACGGTACTTTAGGTTTTGGGGTTTATCAATGCTGTCTCATGACCAGTTCGTATGTATTTTACGAGGTGGCTCATTGTACGAATTCGTACGATTTGTCTAGACCCCAGTGACGGTGAGGTCCGGGACAAAAATATACATTAAAATGTATGTGCATTGAGGCTATAGAGTAGCCTACACTCACTAATTTCTGAAGCACCCTTAGTAGCCTATTTCTGGAACCGGGCCTGGATAAAACTAGCTGTGTTTGAGCAGTTTTTATTATCAGTAGGCTATAGTTCATATTTAGGCGATCGCACGTGTTATGTGCCAGTAGCCTATGCTTTAAAGTCGGAAAAATTTGCAGAAATTGTTAATTTCCTTCGGGAAAATCTCTATAGGCTACAGTAATGTACACGGGCTTCATCGAATACTCCATGCATCTGTTGATTTAATCTTATGTGTGGATTAGTCTATTTGGTTTCATTTAGTGTGAATCTCCATTTTCAACGGCTCTGATAAGGCTAATAACGTGATATGCGGCCGGCCAACGTTATATCAAGTAGTAGATTATAAATTTGGATGTTCTCACATTTAGATCTAACATTTAGGCTAAAATATAACGTTAGATATTTAAAATATCTTTTAAATATATGGCCTATTTATAGGCTAACATTCATATTTATTTGTATATTTAACGTAAGATTTAACATATTTATTTACAGAATTTTCGATTTAGATCAACATTTAGATTTACGCTCTAAAAAAATCCTTTTTTTTTTTTCCGCCCAAATGCTGGGTTGAGCCTTTTGGGTCAATTTCGATTTAGATCAACATTTAGATTTACGCTCTAAAAAAATCCTTATTTTTTTCCGCCCAAATGCTGGGTTGAGCCATTTGGGTCATTTTTTTGGGGTTATATTTGTCAGTGTTTGGGTACTTTTTGTGCTTCCCAGCTCCTGGGTCAGACATGACATAACCCAGTGTTTGGGTAGCCTAGTTTTATGCTGAGCAACATACAGGCGCACGGTGTGAATCACCTAAAAGAGTGTTGCGTGATGGGAAAGCCTGAAGCTTAAATAAACTATTTTATTCCTATAAGGATACAGAATATAAATACTTTGGATTTTTCAACGGCTCTGATAAGGCTAATAACGTGATATGCGGCCGGCCAACGTTATATCAAGTAGTAGATTATAAATTTGGATGTTCTCACATTTAGATCTAACATTTAGGCTAAAATATAACGTTAGATATTTAAAATATCTTTTAAATATATGGCCTATTTATAGGCTAACATTCATATTTATTTGTATATTTAACGTAAGATTTAACATATTTATTTACAGAATTTCGATTTAGATCAACATTTAGATTTACGCTCTAAAAAAATCCTTTTTTTTTTTTCCGCCCAAATGCTGGGTTGAGCCTTTTGGGTCATTTTTTTGGGGTTATATTTTTCAGTGTTTGGGTACTTTTTGTGCTTCCCAGCTCCTGGGTCAGACATGACATAACCCAGTGTTTGGGTAGCCTAGTTTTATGCTGAGCAACATACAGGCGCACGGTGTGAATCACCTAAAAGAGTGTTGCGTGATGGGAAAGCCTGAAGCTTAAATAAACTATTTTATTCCTATAAGGATACAGAATATAAATACTTTGGATGTTAAAATATGTCCTCAGAGCGGTATAAAATCCTTTATTTTATGCAAAGCATCAGGCATTTCCATCACGCGAAAAGACCGCGACACCGTGAAGGTGATTCACACCGCGCGCCTGTATGTTGCTATGCATAAAATTTAACTATATACAGCACAGTAACGATTTTATAGATAAAATAAAATGTATACAAACCTGTATTTTACCGAAGAATGCATAAATTCGATGGCGCTTAGAACTGCTCTCTTATGAAGTGAAGACGCAAAATCCCCGCAATAAATAACTCAACCGCTGGGTTACGTCTGACCCTGGATCTGAGTAACATTAAAACTGCCCAAACATTGGGTTGTTATGTCTGACCCAGGAGCTGCAAAACAACCCAAATACTGGGTTGTTACATTTGACCCAGGAGGTGGGTGTCACGGTCCGGATGTGTGGAGGCAGGCAGGACGACGAGGACGACAAGGATTCCAATAATGACTTTTAATGTAGACACAACAAGGCAGGTACAGGTAGGTGAAACACACACACTCGGGGTAACATTCACAATAACCGACCCTAATGCTCAGACAGACAGGAACTAATATGGGGTGGATAATTAGTGGCAGACAGGAGAGCACAATGAGGGCAATTAACTAATGATTAGTACGGCTAAACCAACACAAGGAGAAGAAACCACAATAAACAGTCCACAGGGGCGTTACAGTACTCCCCCCTCCCGGAAGGTGCGTCCTCGCACCGTAGAAACAGAGGGAGGGGCGGAGGGGGACTAGGAGGAGGACCGCCCAACGGCGGCGGAGCAGGTGGTGCTTACGTGGTGCTGGCACTGGAGGGTGCTCTGGAGGAGCAGGCACAGCAAAACGCTTTCGAGGAGCTGGGACTGGAGTGAGTTTTGGGACTGGAGCCGACACTGGAGCGAGCTCTGGGGCTGGAGCCGACACCGGAGCGAGCTCTGGGGCTGGAGCCGACACCGGAGCGAGCTCTGGGGCTGGAGCCGACACCGGAGCGAGCTCTGGGGCTGGAGCCGACACCGGAGCGAGCTCTGGGGCTGGAGCCGACACCGGAGCGAGCTCTGGGGCTGGAGCCGACACCGGAGCGAGCTCTGGGGCTGGAGCCGACACCGGAGCGAGCTCTGGGGCTGGAGCCGACACCGGAGCGAGCTCTGGGGCTGGAGCCGACACTGGAGCGAGCTCTGGAAGGCACCTACAAGGAGCGGGCACTGGGGTCGCTCTGGAAGGCGCTTACGAGGAGCGGGCACTGGGGGGCGCTCTGGAAGGCGCTTACGAGGAGCGGGCACTGGGGCTGGAACCGACACTGGGGTGAGGATAGGAGCAGTGAACTCCAGGAGCAGCGCCATGTCCAGCAATGCTGAGAGGTCAGCAGCCGGCGGGCATGCGTCGGCGGCGGCCGGCGATCTCGACTTCCGAGCAGCCGGCGATCGATACCTCCAATCGGCCGGGGCTCTACGGACCAGAACCAGCTGCCTTCTCCAACACAGCTCGTTAGCCATCATCCTTGTCTTCGGTGGTGGTCGGTTATTCTGTCACGGTCCGGATGTGTGGAGGAAGAGATGCAGTTGCCAGGAGAGGGAAGGGGACGTTAATGTTTTTGATGAAAGTTTATGATGGCACATACATTTTAAAAACATAATATGGAGAAATCATTAATAATAAAATATTCTTATTTTGTACAGCCCTGATTTAAGTTCAGTTCCGGAAAAAATCTAGTGAGCTCTTTGCTCTCTGCTGTCTACAGCAACATAAGTGATTGATCTAAAATGCTCTTTCCAGGCAGCAACCCGCACGATGCAAAAATAGCACTCTTCACTTGAAGCACACAAGAGACTTGACTCACAATTGATTCCAATAGTTTGATGTTAGCATATTGCTAAGATAGCAATGCAATACTCACATAAGCCGAAGCAGTACACAGCACACACAAATACTGTGTAAAATAGTCAATTTTTAATAATTATATCAATACTTCTCAGTAATGAATTAAATGCTTTTTCAGTCAATATTTCTCACGATTTGTCCTCCAGATTGTATCGTATTTTCATGATGCTTGTTGTAATGCATCCTGGGATTGAGATCTGATTGAGAAACTTTGATGCCTTCAAATACTGTCTAGGCAGATCACCGGGGTGATCTGATGATCAATAAAATTTCAGTACCAGTGATGAGGTGTTTAATTTCAGCAGGCATAAAATAATGATCTAGTCTATTTATGTGCAGGAATTAAATCTCTTGTGTGGGGTTTGTGCTCAGTTTCTTTGTCAATCATATAACTTATATGTTCTTGCATCACATGGATGCCCACTTATGTCTATGGCATGTTTCTGTTGTTTTACTCGTTTCTCTGTCAAGGGTCTTAAGCAGTGTAATCTCACCCCATCTGCCTCTCTCACCTCTGTACGCTGACTCAGGGTGTCCGCTTACACAACGCATTGTTCTCTTATCCTGTACTGAGGGCAACTGGCACAAGCACACACCTGCGGCCAACAATGCAGCCCTTATTCTCCTCAAGGATGTGGCTGCTGCTTGGATAACTCATACTTCTGCTATTTAAGGAGACAGATCCACAGTGCTCAAAGTGCTCAAAAAAGAGAAAACAGGAATTCAAATTGTCTCTGTTCCTGAAAGCCGAAAAGTGTATCAATCAAATGCATCAAAATTAAAATTAAATGGTTTGTAGTAAATTGGTGCGCTATTGGTTGCCTGCTGTGAATGAGAAGGTTTTTATATGGTGTCTAGTAGGTCCAAAATAGTCATTTATGGTAATTATTTTGACCAAAATCCACGCCAATGTTCAGATTTGTAAAAACGGTCTTTGACATGCAAAAGTGCTTAGTGCCATGTCAGGTTTAAGCAGGCATACACACTTTTCCTTGTGGCAGAGTCAGAGTACTGCATGTATTTGGAAATCTAAAGTAATTCATGCCAAGTAAGGATTGGGACGTTGACTGGTGCTCCTTTATATGCTAATGACATTAATTAGAGGGTGTTTACAAGGCAGAGATCTGAAAACATTTATCTGTGCACAACATTTGGAATATTTTCACATCTGGAAGAGAGGGCTGTGCATGTGTTTTGTGCGTACATTCTTTTCTATGAATCACATATACGCACATTTGAGAAATGAGTCAATGAGCCTGTCCAGACCAATTATTGAACCAAAGAATTGGCTTGAAATGAAAGAATCAAAAGTACCGGCAAAGCTGAAAGTCAGCTTTTTCTGCCAAAAAGAACAGATGAGCCAGTTCAACTAACTGTTGATTTTTTTCAGAGGATTTGCTATGCGTTGTGACGGTAATGGCAGTAACCAAATAAAGTACCAAACCAACTAAACCAGATACGTTTTCTTTGATCATTTTCAGTTAGAATTAGAAGTAGCTAAGTTTTGTACAAACTGTCCGAAAATACGTGTTCACAGAAATAAATTTGTCTTCCCATCACTATTTGGCAGGATACAGTGGCTTTGAATGTGGCCTATCCAATCAGGTTTTAGAGCCCAAACTCTATTAGCCAAATGTGTTTTACTGAAGTAAGCCAATCTATAATAAACAAATTCTCTTTTACACTCTGCAATTCTTGCTGTTGTGTTGATGGCTACTGAATCCAATTTGTGTGTTTGCAGTGTAGACAGATTTGTTTAACATAATTGGACCATTCCAGTTTGTTGTGTTGCATTGCTCACTTGCAGTGTAAAGACATGGTTGAAGAGATCATTTCACAACAGCATGATAAACTGGAAATGTAGGCTGCAAGTGTTTTTAGGCAGCCTGACCGCTGGATTATGGCATTTCATGATTATATTGGAGCTTGCTAAAATGAGGCTGAGCCTTTCCCCCTTCCGGGTCAGACAAAACAGAACTCCCCATGGGTATGACATCATTGCCAAATAACATGTTTGCATGGAATCTCCCTTGATGTCTCCACTCGCAGCGGGATAAAAGCGACTGAATGAAAGACAGAGGGGAAAAACGCACAGATGCATCTTCAGAGCGGCCAGAGCTTCAAATAAACCTCCCAGCAGCCACCCAAAGATACTGTCACATGATAATGACGTCAAAAACAGCCAGCCACGATTGGCTCCATATGGGCCTCAAAAACAACATTTCCAAAATGATGGGAACGGGCCGCCCATGTCGGTGACAGAGGTTGAGTGCAGATATAAATATGGTAGTGTATGGTACTTGTGTCACTAAGGAGTGTTTTAGGCTAAATATTTACATGATATTAACTGATTGGCAAAACATAAAGGAAGAGAGAGCGTGAATGTGTATTGTTAGTGGTGTTTGCCAAGTCAAGCATCATTATTACATCATTACATCATTGCATCATTATTATTTTGAACAAACTCAGAAATGCAGCTATTAAACTTCACTGCACGTTCTGCACCACTGAATGATGTTTCAAACTGTTCAAGCTTGTTGTGCCTGTTTTTGACAGGTTCAATAATAAAACAATGGCATGAGAAGTACATGATGAGATTATCTCATGCTGTATACCCATCTAAAGCCTTATTAGGCGATTGCTCATGCCAGCACTTTCCTCTGGATCTTCTGTTCCATGAATTTCAGTCGTGCTGCAGTTGAGACAGACTCACAGCACATTAGATGCAGCTATTCCAGGAATGCAGGTACATGCTTGTGAGCGCAACACAGTGAAATTGACCTCCTCAAGATTAGCTGCTGAATACAAGAAGAGAGAGTAAAAAAAAATAAAGTTTTATTCTCATCTTGGCAGCTTTGTTTGTCATTCAGACTTTTCTCACTGATAGTTCTATAGTTTTATATACAAATTCTGATATTTCCTGAAGTTCTTTTTAGGTGAATACCTTTATTGTATTCCAAGAATGCCAATACTAAATTATCTTTTTGTTTTAGTAAATTACATGGTAAGAATCAGACTTAAATAGTGACATAAATGCTAAAAACACTGATGAGCACTCTTTCCTGTATGTCATATGACAGACAGACAAAGAGAATGTTTTTAAAGTGTTTTCAGGCTGGTGGTTTATCAGGTTGGAATTCATATATAATAAATGATTCTGATGCTTAATATACTCTTGCCTTCTCATATACGCCAGCCAGGGCCGGATTTACCTCTTATCGTGACATAGGCGAAACAATCCCCCCCCCCCTTTTTAATAGGCCCCAGCAAACAAAAATATTTCGTAATCAGTGGAAACCATTACAGTGTTTTCTATTGCAATAAGCGCTTGCATTCAGTCAATAAAAATCAAATGTCTTAATTTGTTTGAGAATGGAGAAAGACCGTTCCATTAATAGGCTCCAGCGTCTTGGCCACATTACCACTTCGGGAGTACATTATTTCTCTAATAATTTTAACGGCCTGGTGTCACAACCACACCTCAAGATATTGTTCAGATGATTTATTTGATGATAAACCTTCCGTTGGAAATTCCAAAACATAATTTTAGAGCTAATAACAGAGGCTTGGGCCATTTATATGCAGGCTACCCTTACGAAAAAGAAGTTTATTCAAGTATAATTTTATTTTTATTTTTTTTCTTTGTGTGTGTGTGTGTGACCCAAATATACTCACAGAACTACTGTTGGAGTTTGCATTATTGATTCTGTTGCTTTCCTGTTTACTGTGAAGCTGCTTTGAAACAGTCGGTGTTGTTTGAAGCGCTATATTAATAAAGGTGACTTGACAATCCAATTTCCTGTCTTTTATTTTTTTTTAATAAATCTGCAAAAATGTCAACAATTCTGTGTTTTTCTGTCAATATGGGGTGCTGTGTGTACATTAATGAGGAAAAAAAATTTACTTAAATGATTCTAGCAAATGGCTGCAATATAACAAAGAGTGAAAAATTTAAGGGGGTCTGAATACTTTCCGTACCCACTGTAGCTGCAGTTAAACATTTAAAATTTGAGGAAGTGCCACCATGGGAAAAAAGGTTGCACTCTCTCTATTTTTCCCTGTCATTACACTCTCTCTTTGATGCTGGGAGATTACTGCAGGGCAATGCTGTTGTCTTCAGCAAGGGCTTTCTGCCTGCTTTTACTTTCTCTACTGGGACGTGTTTCACAAGATGCGCAGTAAGATGCCGTCTTCAGCACCCTCGCTTCCATCTCAGAGCAACCAGACTTTATCGACTGCAGCAGAGAGAGGAGAGGAGATATGAAGAGTAAAAACAGAGAGGCGGAAGTGTTGCGCTTGTGTTTTTCTCGCGAGCAGCGGGAGAACAGTGCTGCTTTG
>NW_015643184.1:205488-210451 GCF_001515625.1 Sinocyclocheilus rhinocerous | reverse complement strand
AAAGCCCGATGGAGATTTGAAGAGATCTGTTGAAAGGAACCGGCGTATTTTAGATGTTAATTTGTTTTTGTTGTGTTTTTCCCCTCTCTTTTTTCTCTGTCTAGGCCTTCTAAATCTTTTATATTCACATCCAATTTACCACAGCTGGATAAAAAGCTTTATTTTTCCCAAACTCCAGTGTCTTGCTTCATTTCCATCTCTATTGAACTTTTCCACACTTTGTGCAAAGTCAAAAGATCAATATTCACACAATTTATTCCGGGATTATGGCGTGCCTCTGAGTGTACCATATACGGCATATGACTTGCGTTCATTTCTTGAGGAGCAGTATCCGTGGAAAAGAGCCAAGATAATTATCCAAACACATTATTAGATAGAGCAATCAGGGAGCATTTGGATTGTTTTCTGCTGTTTTCTCTGGCACTCGCTCTGAGCGTGGAAAATATTGTGTGCTGTGAGATCAGAGAAACTCTTATAGATGCTAAACAGCCTGTTACACAGTATTTTGTTTACACTGGATGTCTGACATAGTTTTGTTAACTATAAAGATGAGGCTATCACTGCTGTAACTGCTTTGTTTGTTTTTTCGCAAGATTGTTCGTATACAGTACAAATTAAAAATGAAAACTGGATTTTGACTTTTTTTCTGAAGAAAATGTGAGTGATGTTTGCAAAACGTAACACCATGTTGCTAGGGTGTTGTGGTGTTTTCTAGGACTTTACTGTCAGGTTGGTTACTATCGCATTCTGGTTGGTTGCTAGGGTGTTCCTGGAGTTCAGTGATGAGATTCTGTCACAGTTAGGATGCTGCTAACTGGCAGTAGACAGCGAGGCACCTCACTATGGTTTGGACCAGACCTATTGTGTCATGTTGGATGTTACGGCTTGGACTGGCACCTCTGAATCCACATGAATCTGAACTGAGTCTGAGCTTTCAGTCCCCTTCAGTGACATGTGTCTGTCTCAGGGGTCTGGACCGGTATGTGTGGTACTTTGTGGAAAAGAATACTTTTTTAAAAAGATTACTTATTACAAAAATAATATACTTAAAAAGAATATACTTCAGTGAGAACTGAAAGTATTGTTTTTGGACACTTAATTACATGTTGTTTGCAATTAAATAAAAATGTATCATAGCTTAAACTTATATTAAATGCAACTTAAAAGTGTACTTAAGTGTTTTAAGAAGCAGTCATGAAAGTGTGTTCTCTTTAAGTACCCATACGTGGCATTTCATTTCATTAATATTTTCTGTAAGTGCATTTTTTTTTTTTTTTAAATGTATTTTTAGGATTTAAAGACAGATGACTTTTCAGTGCACATTCAATACAATTAAGCACATCTTTTATAAGGAGTCTGTACATTTGTATTAACAAACCCCTCGGGTATGAGGGTGAGTGACATTGAAAGGGACAGCAGGACTGAACTGAGTCTTCTGGAAACAACAGCTGGCAGGTGCCTGAGTTTTTGTGGACCTCATTCATTAGGCTGCCTGGGAACTGAAGCCAGAAGATACACACACACACACAATTGCTTTTCTATCATAGTGGGACTTATGTATTTTTATATTGAAATAATTGCATTTGCCCTGGCCTAACCCTTCACTCTGGCTCCTGATTAGAATTAAGACATATTTTTAGCTCTTTAAATAGTGATTTCTGGTTTTAATGTCCTTGTAGGGACATTCTGTCTCACACAAAGATAGCAAAACAAATCCTAACCCACACACACATTTACTGATCTAAATGAAGCAGTATCATAAATGTATATGTTTTTAAATCAACTGAGTTTTATTAAGTACATCATTTTTAAATTTTAGCACATCCCTAAATGGAGGTTTTGTCACATTTAACTCAAATCTGGGGAGAGTTTTGCAACTAGAATACACATTTGTGACCCTGGACCACAAAACCAGTCTTAAGTCGCTGGCGTATATTTGTAGCAATAGCCAAAAATACATTGTATGGGTCAAAAGTATTGATTTTTCTTTTATGCCAAAAATCATTAGGATATTAAGTAAAGATCATGTTCAATTAAGATATTTTGTAAATTTTCTACTGTAAATATATTAAAACTTAATTTTTGATTAGTAATATGCATTGCTAAAAACTTCATTTGGACAACTTTAAAGGTGATTTTCTCAATATTTAGATTTTTTTGCACCCTCAGATTCCAGATTTTCAAATAGTTGTATCTCGGCCAAATATCGTTCTATCCTAACAAACCATACACTGTAACCGATTTTTGTAATTTGAACAGTATTTTACTGTAATATGTACAGTAAGATACAGTAAAGGGAGTTGGAGCCTTTTTTTCTGACTGACGGCCGGAATGCCGCCAAAAGGCTGATAACAGCGACTGGTGAGTAAGTTAAGGTCACCTATATTAGTCGAAATAATCCTTAGTTAAACCGAGAAACACGTTTGTACGTTCTGCTGCCCTTTAATGCAAGTTAGCTCCTCTGGCGAGTCGTTATTGAACCTTAACAGCGAATTAACGTGAAATACTACTGAGGTAAAGTGCGTTAGGCAAACATCAATGGAAAGCTTATTTATTCAGCTTTCAGATGATGTATAAATCTAAATTTTGAAAAATTTACCCTTATGACTGGTAGTGGTTTTGTGGTCCAGAGTCATATTTGTTTTAACATAAAGCACTGTCCATTGACTTCAATTGTTTTCATATTGAGGAAATGTTTGTTTTATCGTCCCTTTACACCCTGACCCTTACAGAATACATTTAACATCAAAAGCACACACACAGAGACTCATCACCATACGAACACACATCCAGACACTAAAGACCATGAAAACCCTCCACAGCTTTTACTCCTCCAGACGTTGAATGTCTATAATCTTCTTCCTCCTCTGCTCCAGTGACTTTAGGACCTTCATTAGAGTTACTGGGCTGCCAACAAATCAACAATCTGGGTTTGTGAAAATGTGTCTATCATAATTTCATTGGGACGTATCCATGCACCATAAATCATTAATACTCTGATGCTTTGAAGTGACTATTGTACATGATGAAAGTGAAACGTCTTGAAATGCTAGAGCGTAATAGTTGGATTATGTTGCTCCTTCATGTTGAAGCGGCACTGAATTGAAACTCCTTAAGATATTATGTCTTCGTCAAGAAGAACTTTTTGAAGTCTGTTTAAAATCATAATCCGTCTTTAATCAAACTCTCACACGGTTACTGCTGCACAAGCCGCACATCGAAGGCGTCACACCTTTGAAGTTGGTTTCTAGCAGTATAAAGGGTTTATTCTGGCCTGCTGTCACTGTCCGCTGAGCTGTGATCTTCTTTCTCCTTTGATTGCAGTCAGAAGAACTTGTCTGTTCATGTAGTGGTTGTGCAGAAATAAAACTAAGGGAAAAGCCATCAAAGACACTTTAAAGAAATGTAAAAAATAAAATAGAAATGAAACAACCTTCATAAGCACACAGAACATTAAAGGTGGAGGCAGATACATTTTATTATATTCATACAAACGTGTAGTTGCTACACACTAACAACAGAGGGAGTATTTTCCTTTCCATTATCTATTCATTTTCTAAATCACTTGTCCTACATAGGTTTGTGGGGATGCTGGGCCAGCATCTTGGGCCGTGGGCAGCGAAACACCCTAAATGGATGGCCAGTCAGTCACAGGGCACACATTCACATCTATGGACAATTTAGTGAAGGGTTACAAAAAAGTTTTGCTCCAACCTGCCTGGAAGTTTATAGTAAATCTAAAGACTTTGATTATCTGGTTCAGGTGGCTTTTTTTAGACAACAGTGGCACTTTTGAAACTTGTTGGAGTTCACTAAATTGTAAACGTGGGTGAAGGCATATTGCTCACTGTTTTCCTTTAGACATTTTCAACTTTTTACATCAAAGAAGGCAAAACTTTTAGGCAGGTTTCTTTACATATTATTGCACCAACCTCATGCCGTCAGGTGGCATGTCCCTTCAAAGTCTACTAGGTACTACAAAGTACTATAGGTGCTATATGTTTATTAGTAGATTTCGTTAGTACTGTGCATGCATTTTAGTTCACTATTGCCCACAACCTAGAACCCAAAATGAGGAGTTTGTGACTTTCAACTTCTTTCAGTTAAAGAAACACTGAACAGAAGGATGAGGCATAAGTTTCCACAGCATGTTTTAAATGTTTAACCTAAAAGTGAAGTAAAAATTAATTTCAGTATACAACAGAGGGTCCAGTGGTGCCAAGACATAATTTTAGGTTGTTATAGTATGTTGCATAGTCAAGTATACAGTATGCAAATGGGGATGCAGCCTTAAATCTGAGCATGTTTCATTTGCAGTGTCATTTACACGCTCAGGTACACAGATACTGTCTTCAATCCAGTGTTTAAGAGCCACATGAGCCACTGCACTGAACACAGTCAACTCTGAACTGAAGCGAGTCTTTGTTGTGTCCTCAGCACCCATATAAAGGAGGACTTGGCTATCGAGCTATTTTCTCAATTCCTCTGATGTTATTTTAGCTACCGCGGTCTCAAGGCTGAGTTGAGTCTCTCTCTCTCTCTCTCTCTCTCTCTCTTTCTCAAAATGTTTCTTTTAAGAGATCACTAGTTGAACAGATATGGATGCCTAGGGTGTGTCATAGATGCATTGAATATTATAAACACTTACTTTGCTAAATAGATATTAAGTGGTAATCTTTCTGTTTGGTTTACAAGAACATTCTATTCAAAAGACCTTAAAGGGATAGTTCACCCAAAAATGAAACTGTCCAACTGTCTTTGGGTGCGCGCACGGCATCCGGTGCGTGAAGTGTGTACGTGCTCTGGCGTAGTTTACGTTAATGGGTGTGTTGATATCCAGCCGAAGAGCAATCAACCATAACTTCAGGCGAGCAGGCTCAGAAGTTGTGAATACATGGAAAGTCACCACTCCCGAATGAGTTTGCGCGAGAGAACGTAATCTTTTAGTTTTAAGTCAGTTTGA
>NW_015643184.1:197043-205276 GCF_001515625.1 Sinocyclocheilus rhinocerous | reverse complement strand
GTTCAGTTTCTTGCACAGACCGATCGTTTTGTGTCTTTACACATCAATGTATCGTCACGAGCCGCAGGGTTTAATTTGGATTTGTCTGTGCATGTTTTTTTTACTCTCATAGATTTTGTTACCATTGCCATGCATTATACGACTGATAGACTGCAACGGTTGGACTTAAAAATCATCATATGTGTTCTACTGAAGAAACAAAGTGACCTACATCCTGGATGCCCTGGGGGTAAGCAGATAAACATCAAATTTTCATTTTTGGGTGAACTATCCCTTTAATGCTTATTGTGATGTCTTTTTAAAATATGCATCAGCTTTTCTTTTATAGACTAACAAACAAACAATAAAAAAAAAAAAACAGCAGACAAAATTAACAAAACCCACAATCATTTCTGCAGTTAGTAAAGATATTCAACATGTGTTCTGCACTCTGGTGTCAAATGAAAATACTATTGAAACAAAAAACGAAATAGTTTCTTTTAGGCCAATCTATATGGGGACTGTTATTTGCTTTAGCAAAATAAACAGGTTTAAACCAGAAACCATTATTTTAAATTTGGGTCTTTTCCTCACACAAAGCGATTTTATTGTTTCCGAAGAATTGGAATACATTTAATTTAAGGTCACATGGAGTATTGCTGTAAAACTTTTATGGTGCTTTTTTTTTTTAACTCTATACTTTTTTTTTAATCTATGGAAAACTGCCTGAACATTTTGCTAAACATATCCTTTTGTTTTCCACAGAGTCATACTGGTTTGACCACTGTACAGCACAGCTTATTTCCTCATAGACTGGTGCAGCTGAAGCCTTTAGTGAGAGCAAGATGGCCCGCATCTGTTTCTCTTTCTCCTGAGAGAAGTGACTGTAGAGCCGCCTTCTACTCTGTTTTTTTGTTGTCAGAAATGAAGTACCTTCACACCAGCTTTCCTGCATCTGCTTTGATCACTTCTGCAGTGAATCTCCTCCAACGGATGAAAGAGTAACTTTATAGAAGAGAAAGAAAATAGGCAAATGGAGTGAGTTAGAGGAGTGTGATCATTGTGAAAGTTGTCTGAGGGACTTCAGTGCCATAATGTGCGGCTCTTTTGCAGTAATTAGGATCAGCATGCATTATTTACATTGTTTGTGTCTGTGTCTTCTCTCATCACCTTAATGGCTCTTCAAACCCCTACGTGTGTGTGAAGGAGACAGACAGCTACACAAATCAGCAAAAGCAACAATCGGTGTCAAGCTTAATTTGAGCCCACACAGGTGATTGTCTCTTGTGACATCAGTCTGAAAGTGACAACAACAAACACCGCCTTCTTCTATGATACTGTGTTGGTGAGACACTAAGTAAGGGATAATTTACAGTCACTGTCACAAAATAAAGCTTGGGTTTTGCTTCCTTCCGTTACATCTTGTGCATGGGCGAGTTTTCAGTCCTTTTTGCCTGACCTGCAGCGGATGAAGCTGTGTCATATTTATATTCTTCAAATTGTACAAATGTAGGTACTTTCTGACTATTTATGGACAATAAAATATTGAGGCTAATCATAGGCTAATCATATACCTACCTCACTCACAATTAACCAGTTGTAAGCACTCCTGCTGGATACCCAGGACACACTTCACATTTCACAAGTCAACACTATTCTCTCATATCTGACATCATAGTCCAACTTCAAGACTCATTCGAAGCCCTAAGTAACAAGAGAATTCTGGATTCCCTTCTGAAAAAGAAACACACTTTTATCTTTAAAAGAATATGAATTAAATTAGAATTTATTATAGTTTAAAATATATATTATTAAATCAAATCAAATCAAATCACACTATTAAATGCAATTAGTTGAACAGTGCTTTGACCTACTTAAGTAGGACATCTAAGTACATCTTTATTTGTTATTTGATAATTATTTCTATTCTCTTTGAAATATGGTTAAAGTGTACTGGCAAATGTATTGACAAGCATTTATAGTAAAAATATAATTGAATGTCATTCCCCTTGAAACTTCTATGTCATGTAATTACACATTTGCAATGATAAAGTTGCAAGTACATTTAAAATATAGGAACTTTAAATGTGATATCAAATACCACTCCAGTTAAAATTATAATCAAGTACTTTACATGTGCTGTGGTATGTTAGTCAACACAAAATAAATGTACTTCTTTTTAAAAGTGACCTTAAGTTCGCTAAGAAACAGTTATCGCATGTACTGTTTCTTAAAAATATACTTTTAAGATTTGAAGTACCCTGCAAGTTCACACTGAATACAATTAAGCACACTTCTTTTTCACAATGGTTCTTCCTTTATAGTCTGAGAAGATCAGGTCAAAAGTCATTTACTTACCCTACTGCTACACTTGGTGTGTTATTGTAAATTATGTCATTATTTACTATGGTTGCCAAAGGACATGAGAACATTTTTTAAGACAGCTGTAACTTCTAAAAAATGAATAAGCTTATGTTCTCATTTAAGGAAGCATATATAAAAACTTTTTTCCCCAAATATATTTATTTGCATTTGTTTTAATATCTGCCTGCCGACATCTACAGTAATGTGGTAAGAAGATGAGAGCATTATTAAAAAAACATCAATAAATGCTTAAAGAATTGTAATAATGACATTTTAGTTACAGCATTTACTATTCTTGCTTGTTTGTTAGTCATTTCTTTAATCCAAAGCATAGAGGAAGGACCTTGTATCTCCTTCCATTTTAAAGCAATAGCCCACTTGGCCAGAAGCAAACTAAAGTCAGTTAGTTTGCGTTTATTGGTGTTCACCACAAAATTTACTGGATATATATGAAATAAACAGAATTTGGGATCACAATGAACATTTTCTTCAGTCAATTTACCAATCAGGACAAGAGTATTCTTCCAAAATGTTTGAATCTCAATACACATGGCCAAAGTTTGCACAATTCACGGCATTGAACTTATTTTCCCCCAAATATATTTATTTGCATTTGTTTTAATACAGAACAATACATTTAAATAAAAAATAATACATAAAAGAAAACACATACATAAGTAAGGGAACCTTATAAGAACATGAAAATCCACACCCCCCCAAAAGGGAAAAACATCTCAACTATACCTTTCCATACACCACCATTCACCCACATACAATGGTAAAGGGTTCCAATTTCTTGTTTACATTTTAAAAAACTGTCAGGAATATTTAGATTAAACTTATGTAATTTAACCGGGTAATGTATGTCCTCATGAGCCATTTATATTGCAGCAATCTGCATCTAGCATTGACAGGTTTGGGCAAACAAACAAGAATCCATCCATTCATCTTTAGAAATATCTCCCTGAATGTCATTTTGTCCATGCAGTTAAATTGGACATCAAACTCTCTTTTGAACCCTCTAAAAGTATAGATTGCCTTTATCCCTTAAATGTTTTAAAGTATGATCTTCTATAGTTGACAAAGAAGGCTCTAAATAAGTTTTAATTTCAGAGTGTATAAAACTTCTTATTTGTAGATATTTGAAGAAGTATATAGATTGCCCCCCTTTACTCTCCGTTTTTTTTTTCTCATCAATGCCACTTTTGTTCATTCTTTTTTTTTTTTTTTCCAAATATATTTATTTGCAGTTGTTTTAATACAGAACAATACATAAAAAATATATATATATACATAAATAAAAGAAAACACATACCCAAGTAAGAGAACCTTATAAGAACAACAAAATCCCCCCACCCTCCAAAAAGGAAAAAAACAAAACAAAACAACATCTTAACTATACCTTTCCGTACACCACCATTCACAGCCATCCATGTTACAATTTAACTGTTACCTTTTCTGAGTTATTAGTTATTTTGATAAAGAAATCACATTATGTAGTGGAGTTACCCAATACAAAAGAGAGGAGTATTATATATATCAGTCGTCCCCCGTTGTCAAGTCCTCTTGGTTACAATAGCGTAAAAAAGGAGTCCAAATATTGTAGAAGTCTTTAAGTTTCCCTTTAACTGCATAAGTCAGCTTTTCCATGGCGAGGTTGTTAGTCATTTCTTTAATCCAAAGCATAGAGGAAGGACCTTGTATCTCCTTCCATTTTAAAGCAATAGCCCACTTGGCCAGAAGCAAACTAAAGTCAGTTCTTATTTGTAGATATTTGAAGAAGTGTTTCTGAGGAATATCATATTCTCTCATAAATTGTTGGAATGACATCATTATACCATCCTTATATAAATCTTTTATTTGTTTTATTCCCTTGTACATCCAATTTTTAAACCCCCCCATCATTTCTCCCTGGCACAAACATTGTATTACCCCAAATTGGTGACAGACCCGACAGTTTAATTGTGTCACCTAAAAATTCATGAGCTTCATACCATACGCAAATAGAATTTCTAAGGAATGGATTATGTGTAGATTTTTTTAGCATTTTATCTGAAGAAGAATAAAGATACATCTGTAATGGAATTGTTATTCCATGCATATATATAAATTAATGCATATTTATATACCTTTATACAGTATAAAAAGGAGTACTAGATAGACAGAAGCCAGTCGTGATGGCATTTAGCTCCTGTTCTTCCTCTCCCATTAGTTACCTTTCAGTTTTGTTACTGTAAACCATTTAAGCATTTACTGTGGTTGTCAAGAGATGACAATTCTTTCAGAACTGACGACACTGGATAGAGATATGAGGGGAGAGGTCAGAAACATTAGTTTGAGAGAAAGCTAAAAAGAGAGGTTTAAAGAGGAGGCCAGGACTTGAGGCCCCTCTGAAGGACAGCTAATCCTGTGCAGGTGTGCTTGCGTGTATGTTACTGTGAGGAGAAAGAGCAAGCATGCTTGTGTGTGTGCGTTCATGTTAGTATTTGAATGTGAGCGTGTGCTGAACACATCGGTTTATTATTCCTGTGTGCTCTGTATGTGAAGAACATCTCTTCCTAAGCGTCTGTTTTCAGTCAGCTCTCTCAGGTCCCCTGAAGACAGCGAGAGAATCAGCATGTCAGTCACTCTCTAACCATCACACTTGTAGAACATACCACACTCAAACACAGGTTTCCGATTCACATGTGTTTTTTTGTAAAGAGGACTGCAAGAGAGAGAGAGAGAGAGAGAGAGAGAGAGAAAGCTTATTTAAAAAACCCATAATTTAGTGTTCTCCTGGGTCAAACTCAAAAGCACATAGTATAACAATGAGTCTAAAGGCTAATATAAAAGCATCCAGGGTAGAAGAATTGAATGCTCAGCAGTAGGTTATTTCATAACTTGGGTCTGGCTATCGGAAAAGCTACCTGGAGAAGACATTTCTTGGCAGATCTAAAGTTATTTGCTGGCTGGTGAATGATAAGAAGGTCTAATAAGTAGGACGGAGGTGGCCAGTTTAAGCTTTAAAGGTCACATATTTTACACCTTTCTGGAGTTTTATTTTAAGTCTTGATGTCCTTAAGAATATATATTTGCGGTATGAGTACCAAAAACCATATCAATATATTTTTACAGCTCCTCTCTTAGGAGCTCTGCAAAGAACAGGTCGATTTTGGCCTGTCTAATTAATATTCATGAGCCTCTCTTCTGATTGGCCTGTTGTTTTCTGAGTGATGCACGGCCAGACCATCCGCAGGTAACTAGGGTCATGCATGCTGTAGCCTGCTGTGGATTGGTGATACTCACAAGTAAGGTCAATAGAAACACTGGTAATGATGGTCACTACTGAGGGAAATGTTGTCCGGCCTTACATGTTTGAGCTGAACTCAGACCCCGAATCGGTGACGACAGGAGACAACCAACCACCTCCTCAAACGCGCTTACAACAGGATGTTTCAGAATGGTAATTCATGTATTTTTTTTTCAAAACACCAAATGCAGTAAATACAAACCTGACCAGCCGAGCGTTTGCGATCACGTGAACTTGAAGACATGTATAGACTGTTTTGAAAATTATATGGTAGTTACATAGCACATAGACCTCAGTTATCATGAAAAAAGCCAGGACATTTCAGTTTTGACAATATGGGACCTTTAAAAATTAATATTGAAACCTTAAAATGAATCCTTGAAAAATGAATACTTGTTGTGCACTTGAATTACGAGACTGTAGACAAGTGTGATGTGAAGATCAGATTTGTATTTATTAAGAACAAAAGACATAACATTACAGAGCACAAACATGGCACGTCTCTCACACGCTTGCTGATTTACCATGACCAGAAAACATTTTCTCTAGCTGGTTAATCTAAATTAACATTAATAAACAACTGCAAATAAAATAGAATTATACTCTCTTCTCTTCTCTTCTCTTGTGTTCACTGCGTAAACAATAGCAAATTATCTAATGATCCAATCATTTCCCGATGGACAAAATTAAGTCCCGCCCTATATTTTTTTCTTGTTCAAGAAGCCACTTCACCAAATCCGCTTTAAGTCTCCAAGGTTAGCAAACAGCATAATGCTCTGGTAATCAGGAAAGGAGAACAGAGGCCATTTTTTACAGTAATGGATGTCAATGGAGGAGAGGCTTTACTCTGCTGCTTTTGTGGAAAAACAGCTTATAATTTAATTAATTGACAGCCTATCTGCTAATCTTCAACATGTTTGGCATTAAACATTCTTTTGGACACTATTTTTGTGTTAACACTAAAAAAAATTATGTTGTATAGCTAGGATTCAGTTTACATCACTTCTCATTCATTTCTATGGTATCCGCAAACAGTGATTAAAGTGCCCCTATTATGCCATTTCCAATATTGCCTTTCATGCAGTGTGTAATGTAATGTAATGTAAAGCTGAAAGTGCACGATAAATAAAGTTATTGGCCCTGTCCCAAATGGAAGACTTCATGTACACTTGCGGTCTTACAGACTTACAATGGCCGCCGCGTGCGCGTGTACGTTAAGTCCACAAGACCGTAGGGTGTCCCATTCATCATTTTAGCGTTCAAAAGGGTGCTCGCGAGCACCCCCTTTGCGGCCGCTATGCACCCTCAATGCGCACTTCTACCCGACAGTCAAAGCGGCATTACGTCACGAAAGTGCGGACTCAGAGGAAGACCGTGAGGGTTTAGGGTGCCATTTGGGACAGGGCCATTGTCTCCCAAAATAAAGAATGACTCTGAACAGCTGAAACGAGTCGTTAGTAATTCGAATCCCACTTCTGTGACGGCTACACGTCATGGGGTAACACATTTGCATAATGTGCGCACTATGTTCTACATTGGTCGGCCACGAACAACTTGACCCCGCCCACAAACACGTAATTCTACTAACAACTGCTTCTCTAATCTCGGGGAGTTCAAGGCGCGATTCACAAAACGCTTGCTGTTGAAAGATGAATCAGTATCCTGTTTATTTGGACCAGCTGCTTCACTGAATCACAACCTGTAAGTATGATAAATAATAGATGTTTATATTTTCTATAGAGTGTTCAAAATACAGAACTATTGAAATAGGCCTATCGTTTCCGAAACGCACTGTACGCCGTAGACCAATCAAAACAGACTAGGCCATCTGACCAATCAGAGAAGAGCAGGCTCACGGGAAAGGAGGGGTTTAGAGAGACTGAATCTTTGAACTGCTTCGAACAAATCGTTTGAGAATCGCTGGAAAATGAGGTGATATTAAATGCATATTTTGAGAAAACGAAAGTGTTTTTTGACCTTGCATCCATGTAATCCTATTGTAGGAGTCCATAATGGGGCACTTTAACTGTTGCACGACTCAGTCAAGGCCAAATGTGATTGGTTATCAAGGCACACATGATACAGTATGCAATTTCTCCCCTGGGGCAAGTTCAAGCTCAAACCGGTGCGCAACATTTTGCTACGGTTTCTGGTTTGAAAGACATGTTTCCTGGAAACGGCGTGCAACAGGGTTTGATATGTTTTCTCTTTGGTGTGTGTGTCAAAAATGTCAGCCCAATCAGCAGCAACATGTATATAAACCACGCGGTATGAAAGAGACAGCTCGCACAATGTAATTAACATCAAAATAAATTCACAAGAGCAAGTATATTGTTTGCACATGTTTATTTACATTAAAGGCAAAATAACTGAAATAATAAGAGTACAAGTATAGATCTTGATGGAACTTCTTTAAGTCTGTCTAAATATTTTAGTAATTGCAATGTCTTCTCGTCCATATCCTTTCCTTAGGAAGGTGTGCTAGACACTGATTAATGTAATGTAATGATACTACACATATTTATATATTTTGCTATTGTATTATGGAGTGACACTTAAATAAACTTTTCTATACCCCTCTGATTATATAATGGTAAA
>NW_015643184.1:186055-194913 GCF_001515625.1 Sinocyclocheilus rhinocerous | reverse complement strand
AAACCCAACCAAAGAGCACCTTCTGGGATTACTTCACAAGGTCTTTAATCAGCAAGTAGCACTTCAAGATGTCTCCTACGATCTATTAAAAAGTAATGTGTTTATAATTTCCGCACAGGAGAGACTTGGTGTTGTTTCCAAACAAAAGGAAATACATCGGCTATCGGCCAAAATGAGTTGAAAAATATCGGCATATCGGATATGATATAAAAAATTTTTTTTGCATCCCTAGTTTTAATGATTAAAAGTTGATGGTTTGTAACGTTTGTAATGGTATTTGTAGTGGAAACCATTAGAATTTTCTGAGATGGTTTTATTGTTTTTTTCAGCAGGGTGCTGTGTTCCAGTATACTATTATTGATCAATCCTCATCTGACAACGGAAATAATCGAATACTGACCTGAGAATCACTGTCATTTATAATGTGTGCATGCTTCTATCAGCTTATTAAAATCAGAATTGCGATTACAATTATGGATGCCACAATTACGTAATCGTTCAAAGCGCCAATTAATCGTTCAAAGTCCACTTATGTTATTCTGCACGCTTAAGAAGTTTTTTTCTTTCTACATGTTATCTTAAGGGTTTTTCCATTGTTTTAGTTTTAGTATAACATTATAATACCATTCATATTTTTACTTTTTTTATACATTAAAGAAGAAACCAATCCAATGTATATCTGACATTTGAGGCTTAATACTATAGAAAAGCACTAAAGGTTTTTCAGTTAGAGTGTTTTCAGCTTGTTTATTTTCTTATATAAATACGGCATTCAGTAGCATCAAACAATGGTATAAACATCATTCAATGTAAATTGTGATAATCGTAATTAATAATCGCAATTACAATTTCAAGGGAATAATCGACAATTATGATTTTTGTCATAATCGTGCAACCCTATAGTCCTAAAAACTGAAATACAAATGCATAAATGTATTTCTATTATCAACAGAAACCATCCATATATTTAGGTAAACCCTAATTCAAAGAATCAAACAGTGTTTGATAGATGAAGGACTGTTCCATGATCTAGACACACTGTATATGGATACAGCCAGAAAAGAATGCTCATTGTGGGGGAAAAAAACTTGGTCACCATAGTTAATTACAAATTCATTTCTATGGGGAAAATAAGGAGAAATATATATCTGACAATTTTTTTTATTTTTTATAAATGACTCCACAAAGTCCAGCATATAAAATAAAAGACTGCTGTGAATTCAGCAATAATGATGTAAGACAAATATGGAATCTCACATTTGAACATATGCGTGTCCATAGCACAACAACAGTGATCAGCAATAATGATAAGCCTAATACTCACAATAAAAATAATAAGGCCATATAGATCATAACACAGTCTCGGAGGTAAGAAGTGGATTGTCCTTCACCTGAAATGTTTGTCTTTTCATCCTGAAATGCGAGGCAAATGTTGATCACAATAATTAGGAACCACAGTTTCCACAAATCCCTTCACTCGATTGGGATGTTCTCTTTTATTCTGGAGTGCAAGGGCAGTGACTGTAACATCGAGCATATTTTGCAGTATTAAACACGTATTTATACCGATTTCGTCGGGCTCCGAAAATTCTTCAAAAAGAACACAAATAATGGCCTTCTCAGCTGCATAGTTGCAACTCTTGCGTCATCAGAACAGGGTGTTTTCAACCGTTTCCGTTTAAAAAAACGCTTTGCACCGTTTTGTCGGGGCTGAACGCAGCCCAGGTATATCTACCGATAATAAGACCATCTCTGGTTTCAAAAATACTTACATTATAAACAACAAAGTGCAAATGTGCGTACGAATGTAAGTAAGATATTCATTTCACAGTGTAAACAGCTTCAGTGATTTAAATGGGAGTTTTTGAGAGTGCCTGAACTCTGGCTAGTCTTAAGTGAAAATGTTCTTTAATGATGTAAATGTTCTTTGCTCTATGTAAAATGAAAATGTCAGTAACTCACAATTTTGTTATTAAATTCACATTAAATACAAAGTCAGTCGTATTAAAAATATTTTAAAGCATGACATCTGGTACTTAAGTAAAAAGTCGGGTCTTTATGTGTAGTTAATAGGTTACACTATTACTCTACTTTGCCCATCACCCATTATAGATCAAATAACAATCTGGTGCAAAACGCATTTACTTACATATGTTTGAGAATCGAGATATTTCCTGTTATAGTTAACACGTTTGGAAATACTTCAAATAAAAAGGAAAAAATAAAATAAAACATAAGCCTATATCAGTTATACAGTGCTATTGTGGCTGCTGTGTCACATGACAAGCATCTATTATATAATCCTGTGTCCTTTAAATAACGCATTAAAAATTGAGTTTTTATCCCCTGATTTATTCCCCAAAATGTTCATCAAATTAAGTTTTTCTTTATTTTCCTTGAAGACATCAATCAGTATCTTTTTTTCCGTTCCGTATCTTGGACACTTCATTATAACATGCTCTCTGGATCCTATATATTGTTTGAAGAATCTCAATCATTATATCTGCTCTGCTCTCTGAATGACATGTTTTAATTGTAATTAAAGATGAACTTGAATCAGAACATATGAGTGTCCGCATTGGCTTATTTTC
Organism: Sinocyclocheilus rhinocerous; assembly: GCF_001515625.1. Lineage (NCBI taxonomy): Eukaryota > Metazoa > Chordata > Actinopteri > Cypriniformes > Cyprinidae > Sinocyclocheilus > Sinocyclocheilus rhinocerous. Next base: position 192,322 of record NW_015643184.1, on the reverse strand, counting down.
CTCCACCCATTGCAATGCCAGTAAAATTGCAATCATTTCACCAGTGTAAATTGACAAATTATCTGTGATTCTTTTACTGACTTTGACATTAAATTCTGGGATACTGAATGCCACACCTACTTTGTCTTCCACATTTTTCGATGCATCAGAATATATTTGAAAATAACCATAATACGCATGTTTAAGCCAGCCAAACTGGTCAAATTAATAAGTCATCTTCAAATCCACTTAACAAGGCAGTTGTCTGTGGAGGTATGAATATCTTGAGTTGTTTGCTTAATATATGTACTCACAATATATTATTGCATAATAGTTTACATGTGTACTTATTTATTTATTTTAGGCTATACTATACATTTTTGCAACCAATTATTGGTGTGATTATTTAGTTGTTAAATAAGGAACAAGTAAGGTTTTTTTTGTGCCATTTACAGGGAGAATATTCTTATTTTTTTTGTTGTTTTCCAGTACATCTTGTCTTGGGAGCACCCTTTGATTTTACATCTGTAAGTAGTTATCAGTTAAAGTAATTGACCTTTATGATGTTGTAACAGTTGACATTTAAAGATTTCTCTATGTTTGTGTCTTCCAGTGTGACATTCCAATCATACGGAGATGGTGGACTCTTATTCTTCTGGAGAACTTTGGAGTTTTTTATGAAAGGTACTGGACATTTCCTTCAGCCTACCATTACATTTGCACCTCCTTCTGACCAATTTAAAATGATCAAGATACATGTATATTACAGTGCAGAAACCCTACAAGAGGCCCTTCCGACATTTCCTTCAGCCTACCATTACATTTGCACCTCCTTCTGACCAATTTAAAATGATCAAGATACATGTATATTACAGTGCAGAAACCCTACAAGAGGCCCTTCCAATTGGATAACAGGCTATGCTTGTGAGGTATGTCTCAAATCTATCTATCTATCTATCTATCTATCTATCTATCTATCTAGCTGTCTGTCTGTCTGTCTATCTATCTCTCTGTCTGTCTGTCTGTCTAACTAACTATCTATATCTATTATATATATATATATAATGGCCCTCAACAATCTCCTGGAACAGAACATTTATAAATATGCTTGCCTACAAGACAACCACTGGCGCTGCACCAATATACCTAAACTCACTAGTTCAAATCTATGCGCCCTCCAGAAGCTTGTGTTCTGCAAATGAACGGCGCCTTGTGGTGCTATCCCAAAGAGGCTCAAAATCACTCTCACGGACCTTTTCCTGGATTGTGCCCAGCTGGTGGAATGACCTCCCGATCTCAGTTCGAACAGCTGAGTCTTTAGCCATTTTCAAAAAACATCTAAAGACACATCTTTTTCGCCAGCACCTGACCAACTAATACTACCACTTACCTATTCTATTCTGCGCTGTTCTATTCCTTAAGTACGTCTTTTAATGTAATTTCTTTATATGTAATTTCCGTTTATATTGGTGCAATATGTAATTGCACCAATATACCTAAACCCGCTAGTACAGACTGATGCGCCCTTCAGAAGCTTGCGTTCTGCAAGTGAACGGCGCCTTGTGGTGCCATCCCAAAGAGGCTCAAAATCACTCTCACAGACCTTTCCCTGGACTGTCCCCAAATGGTGGAATGACCTCCCGATCTCAATTCGAACAGCTGAGTCTTTAGCCATTTTCAAAAAACATCTAAAGACACATCTTTTTCGCCAGCACCTGACCAACTAATACTAGCACTTACCTATTCCATTCTATTACTAAAAAAAAATTATAATAATAACCTAGCTACGTGTACTGTGCTAGACTAACTGAGACTTGTCATGGCACTTGTATACTGTTGTTGTTCTCTCGTTGGTCTGATTGCTTCTATTGTTCTCATTTGTAAGTCGCTTTGGATAAAAGCGTCTGCTAAATGATTAAATCTAAATGTAAATGTTTGATACATTTTAATTTGAATTTATGCTAGATTGTCATGACAAAATGTGCCCAAGAATGAATTGTTCATTTTGTAAATTTTCATGCAGGATTGTCATGACAAAATGGGCTTAATAGTGAATTGTTCATTTTATAAACTTCAATTTAATTATTGTGTACATTTTGAATGTTACTTGTAAAATTATGCTGCTGTTTGTGTGTGTGTGTGTGTGTGTGTTTTATTGAAATGTTTTAGTTTTCATATAGAAAAATGTATGATGCACGTGTTCTTGACTTTGGAGTTTATTTATTCATTTATTTTGAATATTGTGATTAAAGTATCTTTCATATAAAATGCCCAGAAGTTTCAAATATTATTTTTAATATCACAAACAGGAAATAACTCGCATAATACAATGAAACGAATAACTGTGTAGGCCTACAACTAAATTACACAAGATTAATGTTTATAAAATGCTTAATATATCATTATAAAATGCACACATAAAGTATGACATATCGTGTGTAATAAAAGCAAATTACCCCTTAAAACCCGTAAGGTGGCGCTACTCTGTTAAGAACGTAAGCTCCTCCCCTCACTTCCGATTCTGTGGCTGCGGTTCTGAAACTGCTGGTGCTGCGGGCCTGCAGCTGCATACTATTGACAAGGGCGCTTGTCGGCTTCTGCAGTAAAATGTGAACTCGCGATGCCTTGAAAATGGACAAACCCAGCTTTTTTGACAAAACGTGTTTAGGGTTCAGATCGCGCTATATGTGGAGAATAATGCTCTGCAATCAGCTCTTTTTTTTTTAAGTGGTGTTTATCGGTTTTGCAAATGAACTCTTCATATGTCATTAAACTTCATATGATCATGTACTTCTTGAAAATCTTCAAATGATTTTAACAGATGTTATAAAATTATTAAAAGCTTGTGTTAATGCACAACACTTTTGCTGCTATTGAGGTGTGATAAGGGCAAGCCAAGGTTAGGGACAGGTTTGCTGGTAGGCCTATGGGTAGGTTTAGGATTGATTAAGGGGTCAAAAGAGTACAAGATTCAATTTTATTATATAAAGGAACACGGATCTGTTTATAACATTGTTTTGAATATTATCAAGTATTTTTTTTAAAAATTGATTTGTTTTCTTCTTTTGATGTATGATTCAAGGAATATCCTGTTTAATGATATAGGCCTACAGTAGTATGCTAATATAAGTGTTGAGGCAATAAAAACATGTCTTGCACCCAAATTTCAATATGTGTTATGTCTTTTGCAAGCATTTAGCTAAACTTAACTAACCACCCTGTAGACAAAAGTTGTTACAGCAGTTAAAGTCCAATGCCCATAAAAATACTAAATGATCAAGTTTATAAACATTTACAAATGATGAATATTTTCGACTTTAGATTGGGTACTGCAAAACCATGAACAAATGCTTAATTTATAAAAGCAAAAAAATAAATAAATAAAAATGTTTTCTGACTATTTGCAAAGTTTTGCACAGTCATTAATTTTTCATTAGTTTTAATATGTAATCACAAATGGATAGTTTAATATTATTTCTTACTATGTGACTGAAATTAAATATTTTCTCTTTTCTATGGTATCTCTGTGGTATGCTGAAGATGTGAAACACTCTCAGATAGTGGTAGGTCACTCATGAACGATTCATTCATTGTGTCTGTCACCTGATGTACAGTGATAGGAAAGACAGATTTGATCTTTGAATTTCGTTAAGCATAATGGACTAATTGTTCGTATTTCATTCAAATAAGCTATAAAATATTATATTTTTAATATCTGAGTTCTCCAAACACGTCCACATGTAATCTTTGATCATATTCTGAATTAGGAAAGCATTATAATGCAGCCAAGGTAAATTATGAGACACATGAGGGGGGCAGGCTCACTGAGTATGGATAGTATGCAAATTGGGATGTAACCATCCAGTGAAGTCCTGGGAACATTGGATAAAGTGGATTTCCATGTAACTCTCAGAGAATTGTTGTAGACAGGTTTAAAATAGAACACAGAACATGTTCTCAACTTCCTTTCAAGGTTCCACATCACTTGCACAAATGAACATTATAATTTGGCTCTAACTAGCTCTCTTTTCATCCTCATGCTTTCATCTGCTAGTCTTAAGGAAAACAATCTGTTGTGTGGGCCCTGCAGGAGAGATGAGTTTTAGACTGAAATCTCAATACTCCTCAGGGAGAGTAATGAGATGCTGGTCAAAAAAGTCTTTCAGCTTGTGCCCCCTGTGGGCTCCTTTGAGATCCTCAGGGGTGCCAGTGCTCCGCGACCCAAGTTTTAATGAATCAATCACACTTTTTGATTGGACGCTGGAATTGATCACCTGATCTAGAGTTGTCAATCAAGAATTGTTTCAAAGACCCCCTGGCAACTTGTTGACCCCCTGGGTTGTATACACTTTCCATTTGCTTCATTTTCTTTCCATCTACAACCTCCATGTACCATCTTTTCTTTTCTTCTCCCACTTGCTTTCTTTTGGTCTCTGTGTGAATGATGATTCAAAGCAGTAAGACGTCAGATACAAAAACATCTCTCATCTGGTTGTCAGATCATAATTAAGTCTTCAAAGGCAGAGATAGCTTTGAAACCGATTACCTTAGACTGATATAAGACATATATTCAAACATTATCTCCACCTCTTCTTTAATCCCATGCTTTTCATCCTATGATTTTATCACAATGTGACTGTCTTTGTTTTATCGTAATAATTTTACTTGACTGTGCAACTAAGAACATTCTGATCGGAGCATAAAGGAATGAAAGAGTGGAATTCTAAAACATTCTCTCTGATTCAAGATTTAAGAAACTTTATTCTACATTGCAAAAGTATAACAATATGGCTCTAATCCAAAACCTATTTTACTGCCAACGTGGCCATTAAGCTATATAGCATTGCATATTAGGCTCACTCTCAATATGAAGACTGTTCCAAAATGTTAAAAAAAAAAAACTTGTTTTGGCTCATTTCTAAGAAAGCATCACATATATAGCAGAGAAAGCAATCCCATTATGCAGACATCCCACCCTGCAAAAACTCATTTTTGGGAGATAACACAGACTCTGGACTCTGAAGTGAACATCTAGGCTCTGAGACTGAAGCTGACACTGGAGTGGATTCTGGAGGCTCCTGGACTAGGGGAGTAGTATCCGTGGCTGCGGCAGTGAGAGCTTGCTGCTCGGGAATGGCCTCCGTGGCAGAGACAGGTAGAGTGGGCTGCTCAAGGAAGGCCTCTGTGGTCATGACATTGAGAGCTAGCAGCCCAGCTCTGTGGCCTTTACAGGGAGAGCGTGTGCTCTGGGTCAACCGGACTTAGGACCACTGGACTCGGAACCACCAGGGGTCTCATTTATAAAACTTTCCGTAGATTTCATCCTAAAAGTGTACGTAAGCACAAATGATAGATAGGTACGCCAGAACCTGCGCAAAAATCCCTTTATAGATCCCAGTCAGGGGAAGATTGTGCGTACAAGCATAGCTCATTAACATTTAAAGGAAAATGCTACAAAAACGGCTTTATCTGAAAAGAGCTGTTTTTGACCGGGTAAAAAAGGTGTTTTTTACACTACCATTGAAAATTTTTAACCAAACTATGTTACAGACTTTTCATTAAGACCCTAAAGAATCATATCAACTGGAAAATGGGCATCCTATGACCCCTTTAAGGAAATATTAGATATGGAATATATATGTCATTTGTGCCATACATTAATTTTTATTGCTAAAAATCATCCAATATCCTTGTTATGTTTTAGAATAAATATATCAAGATAAAAACAAAAATAAAATATTTTAGAATAGAGTTGATCTCATTCTTTTACACTGACCAAATAGTATTTCAATTGTTTTAAGCAATTCAAATCAAACTACATTTATGCAGTTTTGCTGATAAGGTGAACATATTTTAGCTATTTTTAGTGGAAACAGATAGGCCTATATTTATGCAGTGTAAAATTGTCTGACTCGGCGCGTTACTAACAAAGTATTTTAAAAAGGAAACGTGTAAATATTACCGTTTTCTTCAAGTTGTAGCCTATCCTTCAAATACAGCGATACTTTTCATAATGTTGTAGAGATGCCTTCACACAACATTAACACCTCCGTGCAGCTGCGGTTGTACAGTAGCCTATAGATATTAGCATTGGTCCTATTCAATCCGGATAATGGACCGTTCAACCACCGAATCCAGAAGTGTCCGCCATAATATCGAAGCAAGTGCGCATCATTGATCATTGTTCTCACTAAAAAAAATATTTTCTCATTACATGAGATCTGCAGTTTAGTTTAAAGATTAATTATTGTGCACCTATAGCACTCCTCGCAGTCATTAAAAGAGAAA
>NW_015643184.1:172618-185902 GCF_001515625.1 Sinocyclocheilus rhinocerous | reverse complement strand
TGTGATTGGCAGCACTCGTCGCCTGGTCGGGAAATGTCATGCCCCTTACCATAGCCGCCTGCGAGCTTCAGTGTAAATATTGCGTCAAAATCAAATCAATTTGAGCGCGATTTAAACCCGGATGATTGTAACCACTCTAAGTTCGTCTGCCTTCGGAAAGCTAGCGCGTCTCCGACATAGTGATAACACTCTTTGCCTTCTCTAGTGCAGCACAACCAGGTCTCGTCCCATTCGTCAATATTTGTGATATCACAAATCCCGGAAAATATGCGTTGTAGTCCAAACGAGTCATTCGTTGTAGTTTTTGAAAAGGGATTTCTGTTAATTAAAATATCTCCTTTTGAAGTGGACTTTGAGCTTTGTAACTTTGCAGATCTTTTTTATGCTCAAACAGCAACATTACAGACTAACTAAAGTTGAAAAAGTGAAAAAGTATAATAGGACCCCTTTAATGTAAATGTGTATATCGACATGAAAACAGAGCTTAACATTTTTACTTCATTAATTTTCTCAATCCAGGAAAATTAGTGCATGTGCGCAAAATCTAGTCAAGTTTGTTTTTATAAATCCCAACTTTTGCGTAGGAAGTGGCGTAGGCCTCTTTCGGGGCTGGTTTTGTGCATACACAACGGTTATTAATGAGGCCCCAGACCAAGAGAAGGAATAGGAGCTTGCCCTCACTCTTCGTCCGAGAGCAAGACAATGTGGTGGGGTTACACATAGGCTAGGAGCTGGAATTGACAGGGAGAGGGACCCACTCCTCCTGCAGAAGCTCCAACTCCTTGAGGTGGCAAACATGTACAACCACATCCCAGTAAGTCCATGATCCCAGTAAGTCCTCACCCATCTTCTCTCAGGCAAAAGGTTCATTGAGTCTGACAAGAATAAAGTTTATTAAAACAAACCATCCAAAACCAAGTCCCTGAGCTGCATCAAAGAGGGCTTGTGCATACCTAGAGGAACATTTTATAGAGTTTGCTCTTCTTAAGCTCAGGAGACTTAGTTGTGATTCTCATATATCTCTCATTTTAGTATCAACAGCATTTCAGATGTTTACCTAAAACTCCTTAGGAGAAATAAAAGTAGACACAATTGAGACATGAGAAATATTTGAGAGAAAAAGAGTCAAAACTGAGAATGTGGTGGAAGAAACATAGAATATATCTTTATTGTCTTGCTGCAATCAAGACTTCATTATGGGAATATTTTATTGCACAGAGGTTGCTCTTTCTAAGCTCAGCAGACTTAGTTGTGATTCTCATATATCTCTCATTTTAGTATCAACAGCATTTCAGATGTTTCTCCTAAAATTCCTTAGGAGAAATAAAAGTAGACACAATTGAGACATGAGAAAATTCTGAGAGAAAGGAGTCCAAAATGAGAATGGACTGAGAGAAACATCAGGGATATCTCTTTATTGTCTTGCTGTAATCACTTTCAAGACACTATCTAAAAAAAAATGTTATGGCTCAGAGGTTGCTCTTTCTTTTTGGTAAAATTTTGTTTTTTTTCACCTTTAATGGTCTGGACAGAAGGAAGGAGAGACTGGGAACAATGAGACAGAACAAAAGGGAACAGGAGCAGGAAAGTACCTTCAGCTGGGACTCAAACTCATGCTGTCTGAGGTGCAGTTGCGGCTTCATGTTGATGTGCTGCCCACTAGACTATGGCTCTGACAGAGGTTACTTTAGGCAGTCGTGGCCTAATAGTTAGAGAGTTGGACTTGTAACCTGAAGGTTGCGGGTTTGAGTCTCATGTCCGGCAGGGATTGTCGGTGGGGGGAGTAAATAACCAGGGCTCTCTTCCACCCTCAATACCATGACTGAGGTGAAACCCTTGAGCAAGGCACCGAACCCCCAACTGCTCCCTGGTGCCGCAGCAATATGGCTGCCCACTGCTCTGGGTGTGTGTGTTCACTACTGTGTGTGTGCGCTCTTGGATGGGTTAAATGCAGAGCACAAATACTGCGTATGGGTCGCCTCACTTCACTTTCTCACTTTTACAGTCAGGATACTAAAGGTTGATTCTCTTATAACACTGTCTCATTGAGATATCAGCTTTGTCTTCATATCTTCAATTTTATTTTAGGAGAAATGGTCATTTGAATTTTTTACTAATATTGTAAATACTGAAACTATAGTTTAAATTATAGCATTATACATTTAAAAGCATTACACATTTCAGAATATCAAGGGTTATTAGTTTAAATTTATCTTCAATGCCCAGCACTGTATATGCCGCACCTCTCAGAGGAAAGAAAAATAAAAAATGAGATCTCTTTAACATCTCAAATGTTTCTCCTAGACAGAAGTGAGGTTACTCTAACATCAAATGGATATTTTTTGCTTGTGTCTCCTGCTTCTCACACTTGTCTCCTGAGACAAAATCTCTAACACTCTCACAATGGTCTCTTTTAAAGTTTTGGAAGACATCTCATCATCTTCACACATTATGATCAGATTTCTCTCCTTAGCAAAAGACACCGGATCTCTCACTTTTGTCACTTTTAAAGCTTTAGAAGAGATCTCATCACACACTGTGCTCAGATCTGTCTCCTAAACTAAAGAATCTGGACCTCTCACATTTGTCTCCTCAAAAGTAAAAAAAAGATCTCATCAACTTCATACACTGTGCTAAGACTTTTCTCCTAAAGTAAAGACTCCGGTGGTCTCACATTTGTCTCCTCTAAAATTTAGAAGGGATCTCAATAACATCACACACCATGTTCAGATTTTTATCCTAAAGTAAAAACTTTGGTGGGCTCATATTTGTCTCCTCTAAAGTTTCAAACAATAACATTTCATACTGTGCTCAATTTTTTCTTCTATACTAAGGACACTGGATCTCTCACATTTGTCTCCTTAAAAGTTTAGAAGAGATCTCAACAAAATCACACATTGTACTTAGACTTTTCTCCTACATTAAATACTCAGGAGCTCTCACATTTGTCGCCTCTAAATTTCAGAAGTGATATCAACAACTTTACAAGTGCACAAAGTCAAATGTCTCAATAACAGCTCAAAAATTTCTACCATATGATATGCATTATTAATCAAATTAGTCTAGGACTGAGTCATAGGACATTTAATGTGCCTTTCAACAAAGAAAGATCCAGGATTATTGTTCCTGTAGTAAGACTTTTGTAAGTCAGTTTTGATAAAGGCATCGAGTACATTAATATTTCCACAAAACAAATGATGCCCATAAACTGTTATGGCTCTATTCTCTTATTGTGTGTCAAGAGTAACATTATACTTATTTCTGCATAATTTCACTCTTAATATAGCCTTAAACCAGTACTTTTGAGATCTCTTCTAAAGCTTCAAACAACTGTGTTCATCAAACAACTGTGGTAAGTCGGAATCATTCAACAATCACGGTGAGTAATGGCTTCTTCTCCTGTTATTGTCACTTGCACTGCATGCCACATGTATAGTGAGCCTTCTCTGTCAGCGGTGAGGGATTCACATGTGATAAATCCAGGGAAATAGATAGGCTGACAGAGAAGATTTTAGAACTATTGACATGCATCCAAACATTAATTGAGGATAGTAAAAATGTGAGGGCCTTAGATATGGCTTTGGATGCGACTAGTTTAGCGAGTACATTTTTCAGTTCTGGTTGTAGAGTGACTGGGTGACTGTGAGGCGGCATAGTCGTGGGACAAAACACCGCTCTTCCGTTCCAATCAAAACATTAAACAGGTTTGCCCACTGAGAAACCTGATGAAAGTGCCCTAGTTAATGGCAATTCTATTGTATGAAACGTGAAAATAGAGACACCAGCCACCATAGTCCAATGTTTACCAGGAGCAAGAGTGCCTGACATCTTGGCAAATTTAAAAGTGCTGGTTATTGTTAAACATAAATTCAGTAAGATGGTTATTCACATCGGCACTAATGATGTTTGACTTCGCCAGTCGATGCAAGTACGATGTCAGACACTGTAATATGCTCTGGTCCCCTTCCTGCTTACCGTGGTGACGAGATACATAGCAGACTGTCATCACTCAATGGCAAGATGTCTAAGTGGTGCCTGCAGAATAACATATGTCATAGGTTTCATAGACAATTGGACGAGTTTTTGGGGCAGATCTGACCTGTTGAAAAGAGATAGTCTTCATCCCTCCAGGGGTGGTGCTGAAATATAGCACATAGAGTTTGTACTTGACTAACTTGATGGTGTAACAGAAACTATTGACTCTCTCTTTTCTAGCACTTTAGACACGGTCGCTCCTTTACACTTAAAGAAGATTAAGGAAAACAGTCTGACACAGTGGTATAATGAGCACAATCGCGCCCTAAAGAGAACAGCCCAGAAAATGGAGCAGAGCTGGAAGAAAACAAAACTAGAGGTATTTTGAATTGCATGGAGGGAAAGTACATCTACATGCAGAAAAGCCTTAAAAACTGCTAGATCTGCTTACTTCTCGTCTCTTTTAGAAGAAAACAAACACAATCCCAGGTATTTATTCAATACAGTGGCTAAATTAACAAAAAATAAAGCATCAGCAGGCGCAGACATTTCCCATCAGCATAGCAGTAATGACTTTATGGACTTCTTTACTTCCAAGATTGATACAATTAGAGATACAATTATAACCATGCAGCTGTCAAGACAGGAAGAATTATATAAACTTGTTAAATCATCTAAACCAACAACATGTATGTTAGATCCTATGCCACCTAAGCTACTAAAAGAGGTGCTTCCAGAAGTCATAGATCCTCTTGAAAATATTATTAATTCATAATTGTCATTAGGATACGTCCCAAAAAACCTTCAAACTGGCTGTTATTAAGCCTCTCATTAAAAAAAACACAACTTGACCCTGGAGAATTAGTTAATTACAGACAATCCCAAATCTCCCTTTTCTGTTAAAGATACTAGAAAAGGTAGTCTTGTCACAACTATGTTTTCTTAGTACAGAGACTGCTCTCATCAGAGTTAAAAATGACCTGCTCTTATCATCGGATCGTGGTTGTATCTCTCTATTAGTGCTACTGGATCTTGCACTGCATTTGACACTTTCGACCACAACATTCTTTTGATATATAAATTATGACATATGCTCTCAATGTCAAATGCAGAAGCGTTAATTCATGCGTACATGACTTCAAAGTTAGATTATCCAGGATTAACCAGGAAGTATGACCACATTAGCCCGGTTCTGTCAACACTGCACTGGCTCCCTATTAAACATCATACACATTTTAAAATCTTGGTAATTACTTATAAAACCCTAAATGGTTTAGCTCCTCAGTACTTCAGCGAGCTCTTATCGCATTATAGTCCTTCACGTCTGCTGCAATCTCAAAACTCTGGCCATTTGATAATACCTAGAATATCAAAATCAACTGCGGGGTGACAGATACTTCTCCTATTTAGCGCCCAAACTCTGGAACAATCCACCTAGCATTGTTCGGGAGGCAGACAAACTATGTCCATTTAAATCTAGATTAAAGACCCATCTCTTTAACCTGGCATACACATAACACATGATCACTTTTCTATAATTCAATTTCGTTAAAGGATTGTTAGGCTGCATTAATTAGGTCAACCGGAACCGGGAACACTTCCCATAACATCCGATGTACTTGTTAAATCGTAATAAGGATAGCATCTATGCTAATATTAGTCTGTTTTATTCTTATTCTGAGGTCACTGTAGCCACCCAGATCCAGATCAGATGGTCACTGCAGTCAACTGGATCCAGTCCGTATCCAGTCCAGTTGGTGGATCAGCACCTAGAGACAACCTCTACAGCCCTGAATGTCAGCGGAGACCATGTCAATTAGACAAACCCCAGAGACAGATCCCTTGTGAAGACCTCGTCGACCATCAGAACAAGACCACAAGAAACAGACGAGTCCTCTGCTCAATCTGACATGAGTTGCAGCCTGGAATTAAACCACACCATGCTGGTTTTGTCTGGCCAGAGGAGAACTCCCAAGACTGAGCCTGGTTTCTGCCAAGGTTTTATTATTTTTCTGTCACGATGGTGTTTTGGTTCCTTTGCCACTGTTTCCTTTGGCTTGCTTAGTTGGGGACACAATTTCTGGCAACATTGTTGATTTGACTCCACAGACACTATTAGAAGATAACTGAACTGAGCTGGATGATGACATCACTGAATCAACAATGAACTGACTTTTACTGATAAATTGACTGTTTTCTATTGTCCTCTTTTATTATCAGCATACGTATTTCCAGTTTAACACTGTAAAGCTGCTTTGACACAATCTGTTTTGCATAAAGTGCTATAAAGGTCACTTGACTTGACTTTAAAGGAAGCAAATATGAGACCCCCAGAGTCTTTAGTTTGGGTGAAAAATTGTGTTATGTTATGTTGTTGAGATCTCTAAAAAACTTTAAACTTTAGAGACAAATGTGAGAGAAAGGAGAAAAATCTGATCACAATGTGTGAAGATGATGAGATCTCTTCATTATGTTATGTTAATTATGTCTCAATTATAATTAACTCAAGACACAGTACTGAAACTTGCCAAGCGGTGACTCTGGTGATGTGCGCGTCTTTCCCGGTACCACCTATTCTATTGCAGCCTATATTAATACCTCCTAAACACTACATAATACATGCTGCTGCTAAGTGCAACCCTAGCTAACCTGTTTCCCAGTAACCCTATTAGTAATTGGACTATTACCAGTAATTTATCTTGCAAATAATTAAACGAAAATGAACTGGAATTAACAACGAAAACATTTGTTTGTCATATAATTATCCTTAAGTCAATCTTATCTCCATCATTTACCGCTGTCATGTTTCCTCGTTTCCTCCTCTTCTTGCTTTTTTTCTGCTTCTGGCTGCCAGACGGATAAGTCCTCTTCATGTTTAAATTAGCAAACGCACGAGTAAGCTCTGTGCCAGTTTGAATACGGCGGCAGACGAATCACGAGGAAAAAGCAAGCACATCCAGCATAACTCGAGAGGGAGCCCCCTAGGGAGGATGCAGATATATTGCTCCATGTTATTTTAATAATGACATTTCCAATTGTTCAAATGGTCAGCTTGGAGGGGGTCAAATGGAGGGGCCCCCTCAAAATGTGGGGCTCCAGGCAATTGCCTGCCTGGGACAAATTGACTCTCCTCAGTGACTTTAAAGGGTTACTCCACCCCAAAATGAATATTTTGTCATTAATCACTTACCCCCATGTCGTTCCAAACCCGTAAAAGCTTTGTTCGTCTTCGGAACACAATTTAAGAGCCGCACCACACGGATACGTTTTCTACGTTTATTTATGCTTTGATTTGAATGAAAACAGCATATCCGTGTGGTGCAGCTGACACAGAACAGCATACGCAGTTTGCGTTCAGTGGATACTCTCCAAAATGGCGCTACGGTGGAGAGACGAATTGTTGAATAAAGTTGTTATTTTTGTTTTCTTTACGTACAAAAAGTATTCTCGTCGCTTCATGAAATTCAGATTGAACTACTGATGGCAGATGGACTATTTTGACGATGTCTTTCATACTTTTCTGGGCCTTGACAGTGTTATTTACTTGGCAGTCAAAGGGACAGTCACAAGCCTCCCGGTTTTCATCCAAAATATCTGAAATTGTGTTCCGAAGACGAACAAAGCTTTTACGGGTTTGGAACGACATGGGGTCGTTGGCGTAAATGATTAATGACAACATTTTCATTTTGGGGTGGAGTAACCCTTTAAAAAGTACAGTTGCTGTTGTGCTTTCTTTTACCATGTAAGTTCCTAGGAATTTAAAATCACTGACCTTCTCCAAAGTTTCCTCTTTGATATAAATAGGGGTATGCTCTTACCTTTTCCTTCTAAAATCTATCACTAACCCCTTTGTTTTTAAGGAGTTGAGTGTCAGATTATTATCAAAGCACAGAGAGAAAGAGGTTAAGATGGAGAGAGGTTAAAGATGGAAGTAAAATCCTCAGTCAGCTGGTCCGCACAGTCCCTCAGTACTCTCCCTGGAATACCATCGGGACCAGCAGCTTTCCTGGGGTTCACACTGCGGAGCACACTCCTAACGTCCTCCTTACTCACAGTGAGTGCCGGGTTGTCTGTGGGTGGTGTTAGTATGTGCCCGGTCTCTGCCTCAGTTAGCTCCAAGCATGTAAAGAAATAATTAAGCTCCTCAACCAGGTTATTACTGGTGCTGCTGGTTAGATCTTTGGGGCCCCCTAAGGTTTGTGAGGTGCTTAATGCCCTGCCAGACGCGCTGGGGGTCCCCCTTGCTGAAATGTCCCTCTATCCTTCTCCTGTGGGCTGCTTTTGCCTCCTTGATGCCTTTTTTTAAGTTAGATCTAGAAATGCTGTATAATTCCATGTTTCCAGACCTGAAGACTGTGCCTTGATCCCTCAGCAGCTGCTTGACATGCCTGGTCATCCATAGTTTGCTGTTTTGATAATATATGACCAGTTTCTCAACAGTGACATTATCAGTACATTTGTGAATTTAAAACAAAACAGTAGATGTGAAGTCTGCTAGGTCCTGCTGTGCAAATATGTCCCATATGGTCGCTCAAAACAGTCCTACAGTTGTAAGTGTCACGAATCCTGTCCATGGACTTCCGTCTGCTTGCCACCAGAGGTCGCCCTCCCATTATATTGACTTTCATATTACACAGACTGTTACATGTCACTCTGGACTACATTTCCCATCATCCATTGCACTGATTGCACACAGCTGTAACCAATCACACACTCACTATATTACACCCACTCAGATCCTTCTCAAATGGCCGAGTATTGTTTAGCATTTATCACTGTGTTAGTCGATAGCTACTTTATGGAGCCAGTTCCCTGCCTTAGTTCCTAGTTCTAGTCAAAGTCTAGTCATAGTCTTGCCTTGCCTATTTTCCTGTGTTTATATTCTTGCCTGTGTATCTTGGATTACCCCTCTCGTCTCGCCCTGTTCGGATACTGATTACCCCTCACCTGGACCATAGCCTGAGTTTCGGATTAACACTTTGGATTACCCTGTTTGGACATTGTTCGCCGGAGATCGACCACGCCCGTTCACTGGACTACTCTTGTGTCTTGCCCTCAATATAACGTTACCTGTTTGCCATTGTTTGACCCATGCCTGTTATGACCACGTCTTGGAATAAAAGCATGCAGATGGATCCGCACGTCTCTTGTCTCATTCGCCCCGTAACAGTAAGATTGCATCCTCCATCCAGAACCTTAAGTATCTTACCCTAGGAATAGTTTTCCTAATGAGAGGTCTATATGCTGGGGTGAGAAAAAGGGAGAGATGGTCAGACTGGCCCAAGTGAGGGTGAGTAGAGACTTAATATCCTTGCTTGATGTTACTGTATACATGATCCAGTGTGTTTTGACCTCTCGTTGAACATGTAACGAGCTGGTAAAATTTAGGGAGCTGGTAAAATTTAGGTCTTTACATTTGCACAATTAAAGTCCCCAGCTACAATAAAAATCCCAACTGGATACACATACTTCAGTTTGATGATCGCTGCTAGCAGAATGTTCAGTGCCACTGTAGCGTTAGCACTAGATGGTTCAGGAGGTTAAGACTCAACGTGTGGTGAAATATCCCCGAAGGGGCATTTATTGAGTGACAATAATGAAAGTGGTGAAGGTGCTCCAAGGATCAGAGAGGCAGATCATCCGCCGTGAAGAGTGTAGAAGTTAAGGTGCAGGAACCTGCCGGAACATTGTGATCTGGGATCTCTTAAAGGGAAAATTCTGTATGATCCTGTATGACTTTCTTTCTTCTGTGGAACATAAAAGAAGATATCTGAAGAAATGTCTCAGTGTTTTTAAATGTTACTTTTTATTTTCTATACAATGAAAGTATAGTAACCAAAATAGTTTGGTTATCAACCGTCTTTAAATATTTCATTATATATTATGATGAATAAATTATGAAAGAATTAATATTTTTGAGTGAGCTCTTCCTTTAAGCAATGTAAGTAAGGGATAATCAATGGCTAGCCGTGCATTAAAGGATTTTAAATGCACAATGTGGAGGCAAAGAACTGCCCGATGCGAAGCGGAGGTTGCCTCCGCGAAGTGCATTTAAAATCCTTTAATGCATGGCTAGCCGTTGATTATCCCGCTTATTCCATGGTCATTTGCCAAGTTATAGACAAGTTAAAACTAGTATTGCTCTTTGCAGCATAATATTTGACCGAATGGGTAAAAATGACAGTTATTTTCGTCAGTGAGTGCTAGCATTCTGCCCGCTTCAAATCATACACAGAGATGAAATAGTGCAGTAAGACCACATTTATTTGAATGAATTATAGCATGTATTTCAATTAATTATCGATCGATCGTTTGAGAGAGAGAGACAGAGAGAGAGAGAGATGACAGTTGTGACCTGCTTGTCTCTCTGTACAAACAATTAGGCCTACTTCAAAAACAGCGATTTTTCCACCTTGTTACTGGGGAATATAATGTAGCGATCTAGTATCTAGGCTATTTTATTAATGAAAATAACGGGGAAGCGTTGACAACTAGTTTGTGTGTGTGTGCAGCGCAATCAGTGATCTCTCTCTCTCTCTCTCTGTCTCTGTGTGTGTGCGAGTGATGCGTGTTGGTTAGTGTGCATCAATTAAAGCAGCGCATTAGTATAGAATGGTGATTAAACTGACTTGGAACTACCTGTGTATTAACCGGTTTTACTGCATACCTGCCAGCCTATCAGAATCCAGTATTCAGACAGACCATGGAATAATTAAAAGTAATGCATTACAATATTGCGTTACTTAGTTACTTTTTATGGTAAATAATGCATTACATTGTACTTTTGTGTTAATTTTTGTCATCAGGATTGAGTTTGCTTATTTGTTTTTAATAACGAAAACCCAAAGGTGATATATTTGGCAACTGTAAAGGCCCTTTCACACCAAAAGTGAAATTAATGAGCGTCAGGCTGAAGGAAGGGCCTCTATCTCTGCACCTCACTCCCAATTTCTCACAACACGTGGACAGGAGAGCTATCAGTGAATAAATGGGAAAACAAAGTAACCTGTGCTACTGATTTGAAAAAGTAACTCAAATATTTTGTTGTACATTTAAAAGTAATGTGTTACTTTCCTAGTTAGGGTTAGGGTTTATTACACTTTTTTTTCTATATTACAGTAATGAAAAAAGTACTGTACCAATCATTTTTATGTAAGCCAACATATATTAAATGTATACCACAAATAATACCATGACGTATACGTACTTTTAAAGAAGTACTTATACTGTAAATTTAAATAATGAAGATACAAATGTGCTTTGTGTTATGGAAATAAGGTAAGTGTGCATAGTGTAAATGTGTCAGGAAAATTATTTCACACCTCAAACAATCGTAGTGGTCTTAGTAAGAACAAATATTTTTTATTTCTTACTTTTGATTTTGTGTTCAAAAATGTTTCGTAAAATTCTCCCATTAAGCCCTACCAACTGAACATCTGAAAACAGCATTTAGGATTCAAAGCTTAGTATGTTGATGTCACAGGTGTTTTCTTTATGGCCAGGTCATCAGCTGAACATTCAACACTGCCGGCCCTGCAAAACACACACATGGGGCTGAACGCTTCAGAGCTCAAGATTTTTCAACAAGGCCTTCGCTTTGTTGTTTGTAACCTTTTGATCTTAAATAAGAGCACAGGGGTGGCCGACGTGCAAAGAGAGAGACAAAGTCAGCGCGAGAGAAAGCTTGCTTTCATAATGAATGTCAGCTCAGATAACAAAGCCCCATTTGCATATCATAATCCAAATCTTTCCTGCTCAGATCAGGTGCGCTGTGAAGGAATATTTTTCTTGGTTGCTTTTGAAAGTCTTTGATGTGCACAGCAAGAATGAATATGAAAAGGAACTGCTAGGCGATGAGGTCACGTTGTCTCTAACTCTCTTTCTCTGCCCCTTCCTCATGTTTTCCAGATGGAAATGAAAACATTCAGTGTGTATAACACTATGTTTTTCTAGCGATGAAAGCTTTATGCTGTCAGTTCTAAATGAACTAAGATAATAAAATCATGTTTTCTAGAAAGTAGTTTTTGCACCCATAGTAAACAATAATAGTGTGAAAGATTCATCCCTCTTAGCCACAGATGGCACACAAGACAGAGTCCAAAATAAACACTTCCTAAACACAAATTCAAATAAATCCAGCTTTGGTGACTATATAAAATTGAAAGACTTGCCACTTGGCTGGTTACAGCAACATAATACATGGTTTAAATCAGTGGCACATTGCCAATCTTGGAGGCCACATAAACCATGAGACGGACCCCACCCTCAAATGATGACATCATGTGTGCATTGTGGATCAAATATTATTTCAAGGGCATCAAACCTCCTGAGAACCATAAAAAAAGTTTTGTGAATTGTGTTGTTTTATCATTACATTGGTTGGAGCATAAGAAACAAATGGATAAAAAAATATTTTTGAAAAAATATATTTTATTCATATTTTATTCTTTGTAGAGGATGCTATTTATTTATTCAAAATAAATAAATAGACATGAAAAGGCATGTATCCGCTTGTTAAGTCGGATGTTACACATCACCGCTTCCGGGTCCAAATGCTCTATGTCGTACCACAAGAAAACAACAAACGGTGCTAATTTATACGCACAATGTGGTGTAATACTATAAAAAAAATTATAATCATAACCTTTATCTCCATAACAAAATCCCAGATGGCCAGACAGTGATTCATCTTTTGTAAATCGTAAAAATATTTGTATCTGTGATGCCATGAGCACAGAAACTGTAGCGTACACTGTACGTTTTTTAAAAGTTTAGCAAAAATGTGTAATATGAATAAATAGTGCTCATAAACGGCCGTCGAGATGGTATTCTCAATTGAAACGAGTGGATGCTTGGACCCGGAAACGGCGTTCCTTACGTCACGACTAGACAAGCGGATAGGCAAAAACAATGTTTTTTCATTCACCAATCAGTTTTTAGGTTTCAGGCTATTTTTAACCAAACTTTGTACAAAGATGATTCTCAACTATGTTATGAAAGATATAACAGAAAGACTATTTTACTTCATGCAATATGTGTGTAAAATGTCCATAAATTAGTATTCCCATTCTATACAATGTATCTATACATTGCATCTAATTTGCATATTAATGTGTTCTTGGGGCAAACCATTATGAAAAAAGAAGTGTTATAATGGGAGTTATAACTTGGCAACATTTTCATAAGAATAACTCACATTTCATAGGAATATTGAGCTATAATTTTTTTCCCTATTGACTTGTTGTGTTTCCCCAAAATGCCTGATTAACATGATGTTTGTCCTGGTGTCCTCTACAGAAGACATGTATG
>NW_015643184.1:168174-172405 GCF_001515625.1 Sinocyclocheilus rhinocerous | reverse complement strand
TAATAATGGGAGTAATAACTTGGCAACATTTTCATAAGAATAACTCACATTTCATAGGAATATTGAGCTATTATTTTTTTCCCTATTGACTTGTTGTGTTTCCCCAAAATGCCTGATTAACATGATGTTTGTCCTGGTGTCCTCTACAGAAGACATGTATGAAAATTATGCCCTGTTTCATAGCAAAAAGTCATATTCCGATTTGAAACCCAATAACATTTTTCTGAGATGTTTTTTACGACAACAACAATTTGAAAATCAGTCCGATTTAAATGATAATTATAAAATATTATCATATTTCCCTAAGAGTGCTAAATTTGATCATTCTGTCAATATCAGTCAAAAACCAAGGAGAAAGTGTTTATGATCACACCTCCAAACATTTGATATCCCTAAAAAGCCCTGAATGTGCTCTGTACAGGACATCCGGACTTAAAACTGTGGCATGTAGGGTCTCAGAGAAATTCACTCAAATATAATGTCCTCTACAGAAAACAAAAGTCTATACATGGGTCCCAGGAGGTTAAATCGAATTACAAGAGCGAAAGTCAACATGCAATATTTAAATTCAAACCCTCTACTAAAGAAAACATCTGCCACAACTTGCTGCAGCGTGACCATAGTCAAAAGTCTGGCTATGTGACATTGCACATCTTCTATCAACTTTTAGATGGACTTTTGGTGGAGGCTTCACCATCTGTAATTTTTTCATGATGCCTACAGTTTTCTACAAAACTCAGCATGGCATGACCCTGGCCATAAACCATCAACAGTCCGATATTACTTGATAATGCAAGAGCTGTGAGGAAAGAAGACGGGGTACATTGCCTGATATGTATTTAGTAGAAGTAAATTATTATTGTCCAGGTGTAGCTATTTAAAGAATACAGTTACAGTTACTAAATACCATCAAAATAAATAAGATCATTAAGCTGTTTCAGCTGGTTTAATTTATAGCAGGAAATGAAGTGATTGTCAACCATGGTCCATAAAATAACACTTATACTGTTATGCATTATAATAAATAAAATTACTTACATTAACATGGTTTATATACTGTATATTGCTTTATTTTCGTTGCTTTCGTGCTATAAGTTGTCTTTGAGTGCTGTAAAAGGCATCCATAGATAAAATGTATTGTTTATTTTGTTTGTTAGCTCAATTGATAGCTCAAATTGAAGGTGGGTGGATGTAGAGCTGCAAATGGAGAGTGATTATGAGAAAGAGAGGTGAGAGCGAAGCTTCTGTTTGTGGTTGTCTGGAGTTTGCATCTTTCTTTGTTTCAGCTGTGGGTTTAAGTGACAAGCACACTGGAAGGCTCACAGTGTGTGAGCATTGCTGTGTGCATTGCAGAGGTCAAATAGAGTATGCTGTCAGAGTGTAGGGTCATCAGTCAAGGACCACCCTCACTCAACAGTCTCCCACCAAGCAGGACAAAAACAGACAAGCTTGGAGTTTAAACAGTTTGGATGCTAGTCAACACTGTGCCACACATCATGTGCATCTGTCTGCTGTTTTATCTAATGAGCTGATGTCTTGACAGGAACTTTGAGGGTTTTCAGAAAAAGAGGACTCTTTCTATATCTTTCAGAAGCTTATGTTTTGATAAGCTTCTTTATTACACTTGCTAATATGGTCTCAGCTTCAGACAGCACACTATTCATTGACCGCCTGACGCATGTCCCTTACACAAAGGAAATATATTTCCTGATATATGAATGATCAATATATTAAAAGGATATAACGGTATATTAGAAATTGTACAGAATAATATATTGTGTAAATATATTACAATATACTGAATAATACATAAGGAATTGCTGCTTTCATATATTGAAAAAAATTTGACAATATATTTACTTATATATCACAAAGTATGTAATTTTATATTCAGTAATACACTTTATAATGTATAGATATACATGTGATAAAATATGTTACTGCATGAGTATAAATATATCAGAATCAGAATAAGAAGGAGCTTTATTGCCAGGTATGTTTACACATACGAGGAATTTGTTTTCGTGACAGAAGCTTCCACAGTGTAACAGAATGACAGTGACAGAACAAAAAACACAGATAATAAAAAATAAAAATAAATAAAAAATAAAAAATAGAACAAGTAAATAAGGAATAAAAATATATAAATTGACAATTGTATGTGCAGGTATATTACAATAGACAGTTTTGTATATACAGGTATATTATGTACAAATTTGAGGTGTAGACTGAGTGTTAGATAAATAAGTCTATGAGTGTATGAGTGTGTTCCACAGTTATTGTTAAGTGTTCATGAGATGGATTGTGAGTGATATGCATTCTTTATTGTGGTGTAACAGTGATCCAATATATTACTGTGTCTGGTGGGACATGTGATGTGCTGTCTGTATTTTGGCAGTTCACGGGAGAGATTGGCTTTATTAAAGTCCCCGAGAATGATTAAAACAGAGTCCGGGTGTTGTTGTTCTGTCTCTGTGATCTGATCAGCGAGTTTCTGTAAAGCGGAGCTCACGAACATATATGTACTCATGCAGTATGTACACACATATGGAAATCGTCTCGGGTTACGCATGTAACCATGGTTCCCCGAGAGGGAACGAGACACTGCGCTGCGAGACGCATTTTAAAATATGAAGCAAGTATATTGTAAATGATTGTAAAACATAAGAAATGTATTTCCCCTTCTAGGGAACTCAACGCTGTGCCCACTAGGGGGCACAATGGGGAATGCAGCCTGCATGACAAGAGGCATGGCAAGGGGGCGCAGTGTCTCGTTCCCTCTCAGGGAACCATGGTTACATGCGTAAACCGAGACATTCCGCTTCTAGGGAACTAAACGCTGCGTCCCCTAGGGGGCACAATGGGGAACGAAGTGCGGAGCGCAGCAAGTTAGAGAGTTTGAGAGTGCAAAATATAATAAAAAAATGGACAAAAACATGGCGAAGAAAGGTTTGACAAGATAGGAGGCGATTGATTTGATCTTTGATGACACCCGGGAAGAGGCTGAGCATGACTTCGGACCCGGAGTCTGTATTCAGACGTTGAGGAGGCGTATGCTGCTGGCATTGATCCAGACGTGGATTGGTAAGTGAAGCTTATATGTTTCTTTCTGATGAATCTATGAGAAATGTGAGTAAAATAGTCATAGACTCCGTGTTTCAGTTCGAAAAACCACTGTTTCACACACTTATGTGGTATATGTGCGTTGCACACGCGTGTAAGTGCGTATGTGCATGTTCATGTTTGCTCGTGTAACATTATGTGTGTGCATGCATGCATGCGTTCATGTTTGCTCGTGTAACATTATGTGTGTGCATGCATGCATTCATGTTTGTGCGTATGTACGTGCATGCACATATCTATGTGTGTGTATAGGTGCGTGTGTGTATGTGTGTGTACGTGCATGCGTGTGTGCATATGTTTATCTGTATGTTTGTGTGTGTGAATGTGTGCATGTGTATATCTGTATGTTTGTGTGTGTGCATGTGTATATATGTATGTGTGTATAGGTGAGTGTGCATGTGTATGTGTGCGTGTTTGAATGCGAATGTGTACGTGCGTGTGTGTGTGAATGCGAATGTGTGTGTACGTGCATGTGTGTGTGCATGCATGCATTTATGTGTATATCTGTATATTTGTGTATGTGTGTACGTGCATGTATGTGTGTGTATATAAGTGTGTGTCTAGGAATCTGCTATTTGAGGATAGCTGTGTTCCAGCTCGGAGACTGCTCCCCTTTTTAGGGTTTTTAAATAGTAGTCTCTGTGAGCCCCTTGCATGGACTGTGCTGTCTCCCCTTCGGGGTTTTAAGTAGATGGCCCACTTCCGTGGTCTGGGCTATCTTCAGCCTTATCTGACAGCTTAATTTTACACAAGAGCATGGTGGATGGCACCAGAGCATGGTGCCATCCACCATGACAAGCACATGACACGGCAAAACTTTCAGGAGCTGCTAGCTGCTCAGCTCACAGGTGTTTCCCTGCCTGTTCCTGTGAGTGACACTCAAGACCTTTCACAGAGGGCCAGTTTGGGTCGGCGTCGTTGCATACGATGCAAAAGGAGCACCCCATGGAAGTGCCAGGAATGTGATGTGGGACTATGCTTGCAGTTAGACAGGAACTGCTTCAGAGAGCACCACATTTAAATGACTGGATTAAGGATCCAAAAACGCCTGGAGAGCTGGGGTAAAACAAATGGCTCCTGAGTGAAAACTGTGCAATCCAGTGTCCCA
>NW_015643184.1:161937-168164 GCF_001515625.1 Sinocyclocheilus rhinocerous | reverse complement strand
TTCTATTTACTAACTCACCACACACAATAATGTACAATAACTGTAATTTCCTGAAAGCCAATACTTTTCTGAAAAAAATGACACCTTGCACTTGAAGATACCACATTGTGTTATAATTTTATACTCATAAAAACAAAATGAGTGAAAACTGCCTATTTTAGCTTTAGGTTCTAAAGGGTTAATACCCTTGCAGGGGAGATAGCACTGTCTAGGCAAGAGTTCAAGGAGACCTACTTAAAACCCTAAGCAGGGGAGCAATCACTGAGCTAGCACATATATATCCTCAGATAGCTAGGCTCTAGGAAAGGGGACCACTCCAGGAGATGGCTCACCGCAACTGCAGTAGAACACAGCTAGCCTCAGATAGCTGTAATTAAGTAAGCCACGACCTGCCATAACAATGGCTGGAATATAACCACCCTCAGGTGGCTATACCAAGAAGGTCCCAAATCCGTGTCAGTCCCACAATAGACAAAATCTAGATAGCCTTCCTGCAGAGCTGCCCAGACCACAGAGAGTGGGCTATCTACTTACTACCCTAGCAGGGGAGATAGCACTGCCTAGGCAAGGGCTCAAGGAGACCGCTACTTAAAGACCCTAAGAATGGGAGCAGTCACTGAGGGAGCACATAGACATCTTCAGATAGCTATGTACCTAGGAAGGGCTACCGGAAGGGGGACCGACTGAAACTACCCAGATCACAAAGAGTGGGCTGTCTAATTACAACCCAAAGAGGGGAGACAGCACTGTCCTCAGATAGCTAGGCTATAGGAAAAGGGGACCACACCAAGAGAGGGCTCACCGCAACTTCAGTAGAACACAGCTAGCCTCAGATAGCTGTATTCAAGTAAGCCCGTCCTGCCATAACAATGGCTGGAATATAACCACCCTCAGATGGCTATACTAAGGAGGTCCCCAATCCGTGTCAGTCCCACAGTAGGCTAGCGAAGCACCGTGTTATTGACCAGGAGCTCACAAGAGGGAGATCCAGGCCATCAGTAAATGATTCGCTAAGAGCGAACACATAAACATCAATAGTCCAAGATCAAATCCTGATGTAAGCTGTGGCCATAACACAAGAGGGCTGGACACAGCTATCCTCGAATAGCAGTTCACTCAGATAAGGCTGAAGATAGCCCAGACCACGGAAGTGGGCCATCTACTTAAAACCCCGAAGGGGAGACAGCACAGTCCATGCAAGGGGCTCACAGAGACTACTATTTAAAAACCCTAAAAAGGGGAGCAGTCTCCGAGCTGGAACACAGCTATCCTCAAATAGCAGATTCCTAGACAAAGACTTCAGCGCTTAATCGAGAGAACTTGTACCAAGGGGAACCCAACCTAGTTAAGAAGCCAGGCTAGAACATAGCTGCCCTCAGATGCCATATTCCAGAGCAAAGTAAGCTTGAGCTGGAGCATAACCACCCAGAGACGGCTACATTCCGGCTTAACACAGGAAGAGACATTCCCCACTCTAGGTGCTGAAAACCCTGGGAGAGAAAACACGAAAGCCTCTCTCCACAGAGTATTTAAATATATTCACGCCCAGCGAGGCTCTCTATACACAAAAACATGCACATTAGAGAGGCATGGCCGAGCTGAATATAGCTCCGCCCACGATCTCGTAGGATCAGGGCTGAAACGACTCCATGCTAACACTTCATCGTCATAACAACCCAACAACCCGTTTAGAGAGGGTGTGCGGATCCCGCAGATCAAAGCGATGACCGCGAGGTGAAAAAAACTGTGCCGCGGCAATGACGAAATCGTGCTGCGAGACACAAACGCTTTGTTCTGCATCCCTCGGCAATAGGAACAAACGTGAGTGGTGCCTAGACACCGTGACTCATCACTATGAGCGCATAACTCTGAACGCGCGCGTTCTTCGCCGAGACAACACGAAAAGCAGAACATGCCCTCGAGTGTTAGAATCCAAACAAGGAGGCACACAATCCTTAAGGCGCTGCTCGACTTAAGCGGAGTCTATGCCGTGCCTCGGCAACAGCGGGACCTGAACCGCGAGACGCAAACGCTTGTCACTCATCTCTCGAGAAGAGGGACAAACGCGAATGGAGCTTCTCATTGGAAAACACTCACAATGAGCGCGTGCAGAGCCCTCGAGCATTGAACGCGCAAGCACCTGACCAAGACACAAGACAGATAGATCGTGCATGTCCTCAAGTGCCAGAAACCTCTGGAATGAAGGCACACTTTCCACTCCACTCACCTGCCTTGGTCTCTCACACGCACTTCAAACAGACGGCTCTTGAAGACAGCAAAGAGGATGACGTATTCAGCAGGTGCCCTTTTATATTTCCGGGCACCCTGCCTATGATGTCATGGGCCATGGGGGCCAATAGATTGGCATTGTTTCACATGTGCTTCAGACACCGGTCATGCAGGCTGCATTCCCCCATTGTGTCCCCTAGGGGGCGCAGCGTTGAGTTCCCTAGAAGGGGAAATACATTTCTTATGTTTTACAATCATTTACAATATCAGACATCCCAGCTCTCCCGGAAGCTCCGGGAGTCTCCTGCATATTAATAGTGGCTCCCTGATGCCCGCAAATTATATACAATATCTCAGAAATCGTGGAGGCAAGGGAGAGTACGAGCAAGAGGAAAGAGCGCCACTTCAGTGAAAGAGAGACACATGTAGTTATATATAATCATAACCGTAGCCAACTATGAGATCACCATATGAGTGTCTGCATGTATAAATAAATAGTTCAGCCATGAAACTCTATTAGCGTCCTGATTGGTTCATTCAATTGTATCTTCTCCAACCAATCGGCTTGACGCATTCATTACTAGTTCCTCTATATAACCTCGTCTCCTGCAAACCTGTGCACAGTCACTGTGCGCTATGAGAGCTCTCTCTTTAGTGTTGTTTCTGTTACTGGGGCTCTCCAGTATTATAAGGTTCATGTCTAACATCGACATGGAGGAAGTCTTGTCCCTCGATGACCCTGGTTCAGATCCAGATGACAACACATCTAACACTAGAAACGCTGACGAAAAACAACTTTCTAACCTCCCTGCAAAACGTAGAAGCGTCCGTCTGGCCCATCGCCAAGCCTCCATATCAGACTGGCCAATCTCTAGGATCCTGGAGACTTTATTTAATCGTAACATCGCCGTTTCAACAGGATTATCTCATCAAGACCTCTTTTCCCTCTTCCTTGCCTCTTCCAACTCTGATCAGAATCCGCCTTCTCAGTCTAACCCAGCTCCAGCTAAATCTAAAGCTAAGAGAAAGCACACGACTCCCGCGGCAGAATCCGCTTCTTCGGCCAATAAGCCTTACAGCATCCCTCAAGATTCTCAAGACCCAGTGCTTGCAGCCCTCCTCGACATTAAAGTTTCGATTAATAAAATGGAGTGTCACTGCTAGAAAAGTCCTCTTCTTCGGCTACTCCCTCTGCAGCGCACCCCACGGAACTCCCAGGTGTTCCCCAGAATGACGTGTCCCCATGTCATACTCTGGCTTCAGCGATTCCCACACCATCAAGTGGAACCTCCTTCATTCCTCCGGCAGCAGCGATTGCTGTGAATTTAAGAAACCAGATTTTGGCAGGTAATGATATCAATCTCGTTAAAATCCTGCTTTGTTCTTCGGGAGTTATTGATAAAAGAATCGTTGACTGTGGGGACATTTCCGTTATTTTGAAAGAATGTGACCCCAGACTATCTAAAAGCCTGTCACTTGCAGAATTTAATGTCGCTTTTGGGGTTTACAGAGACACTATTTGCGAGGCTTTTCTAAAAAGAAGGTCCAAGTTAGACACTTACCTCGCTATAATTTCAGATTTGGCTATTAACTACGGTGGTTCTCTGTTTTACGAATACCACAAATCCTTTTCTGCAAAAGCTGCTATGTACATCCAGCACTTCAATCTTAAACTGGATTGGTCTATAGTCAATCTTGAACTGATCAGCAGACATTTTACCGGTCGCAAAACAATTTTGTGCTCTGTTTGTGACTCCTTTTCTCATTTCGCAAGCCTGTGCCCACGAACTGCCTATGAAACATCCAAAGGGAAAGTTGATCTGCCTCTCAAACCAGAACCCGGTTCCAAATTCTCTGCATGCTTTCAAAGCAAAGCAAGAAATCCAGAAGGCTCTGGTATTCCTGTATGTATCAATTTCAATGAGTCTGTGTGTCCTTACCTCAAGTGTAAATTTTTGCATTGCTGTGCTATCTGTGGAGACAGTTACCCAAGAGCTGTTTGCCCTCGTAGGTTCAAAGCACCTCCAATCCAGTCTTCGAAAAGATGAATAAACATCCATCTACGCCTATCAACGTCCATGAGCTATCTAAGCATTTATCTCTACACCCTAACCCATGCTTTGTTAACTTTCTTCTTACGGGGCTCATACAAGGTTTTTTGGCAGGTTTAAGTTTTCTTCCCCCAGATATTCTAGTATGCAAAAACCTGTTGTCCGCTATAAGAGAACCTGAAGCAGTTGACTCCTTAATTCAAAAAGAACTGGACAAGGGCTATTTAATTGGTCCTTTCCAAACCTCCCCATTTAACGCATACCGTGTCAATCCCATAGGAGTAGCCACTAGAAAATACTCAGGGAAGAAAAGATTAATTATAGACTTATCTTCTCCTCATAACGGAGATATTCCTAGCATTAATAGTTTAATCCCCGAAGATGTGTTTTCTTTAGCTTATGCCTCAGTTGACCACACTATTCAGTTTATTGAATCCGCAAGGAATGGCGCATGGATGGGCAAAGCCGACATCACTGACACTTTTAAAATCATGCCGCTTCACCCCTCCCAGTGGCATCTTTTTGGCCTCAGGTGGAGGTCAACATTTTATTTTTCTGTGCGACTAACTTTTGGTTGCCGTAATAGTACAAAAATCTTTGATTCTCTCTCAGAAGCGCTCTGCTGGATCCTGTTAAATAATGATAAACTTCCATTCGTCCTTCACTTACTAGATGATTTTCTAGTCGTCGACTTCCCTAGTTCTCCTTCCGATCACTGTATCTCTACGTTGAAAGCTCTCTTCTCAAACCTCAATGTTCCTCTGTCAGAACAAAAAAACAATAGGTCCTTCAACCTCTATTGAATTTTTGGGCATCACACTTGACAGTCAAGCCATGAAAGCTTCTCTTCCCGAAGTTAAGCTTAACCGCATTCAGCAAATTATGTCGTCTTTTCAAATAGCAGAAACTGTTTCTAAGCGAGATGTTTTGTCTTTATTGGGGCATCTTAATTTCACTATGCGCATCATTCCCCATGGTCACGCATTCATTTCCAGATTATTGCAGCTGTCAAAGTCTGTCACTAGCCTACATGAAGTTATTTATTTAGATGAAGGATGCCAGTCTGATCTACGGTTTTGGAACCATCTACTTAACAACTGGAATGGAGTTTCTTTCTTTTATGATGAGTCGTTCGTAACCTCTATTTCTCTCAATCTCTTTACAAGCGCAGCTCCGTCAATCGGTTTTGGAGGGTCATTATGTAATGAATGGTTCGCTGACACATGGCCCAGTGAAATTATCAACCTATCTCCAGAAATTAAAACTATAGCTCTATTCAATATTTATCCTATTGTCATAGCCTGTCTGCTTTGGGGAAACAAATGGTGCCGCAAAAAGATTTCGTTTTTGTGTGATGACAAATCCACAGTCAATATCCTCAATAAAAGCCGCTCCGATAACCCCTTTATCAACCGTTTAATTAGACGACTCACATGGATTTGCGTTAACAATAATTTTATCCTCAAAGTTACCTTCCTACCTCATATCAATAATAAAGCTGACGCGCTCTCACACTTTAAATTTCAGGAATTCCATGCCCGTTGCCCAGAAGCACATCCATCCAGCCTGCCTTGCAAAGGCAGCAAAGATTTTTGAAGATTTTCCCACGTTCAGCAAAACTGTCTTAGATTAAGTTCACTTTCCTCTTATATGGAAACAGCTAGTAAATACATGAGGTTTGGGATGGCCAAATCTACTCTGAAAGTGTATGTACATCTCCATTTGCTATTAGTATACTTCTTTTAAACTAAAAATAGGAAATTATACTTTCAGTCTAATTTTTATTTACTTCTCAGACATGGGTTTTATGTACTTCTCAGAAATATACTTAAAATGACATTTAAGTATACTTGACTTATACTTAGAAAAAGTCTAAATATATTTGAGCTATACTTGTGCTCCGAGAATGTTTTCATTGTTATACGGTAGGGGGCGCTATTACACATC
>NW_015643184.1:159495-160063 GCF_001515625.1 Sinocyclocheilus rhinocerous | reverse complement strand
AAAAAGAAGTTTATTCAAGTGTGCTATTAGTATACTTCTTTTAAACTAAAAATAGGAAATTATACTTTCAGTCTAATTTTTATTTACTTCTCAGACATGGGTTTTATGTACTTCTCAGAAATATACTTAAAATGACATTTAAGTATACTTGACTTATACTTAGACTAAAAAGTCTAAATATATTTGAGCTATACTTGTGCTTGTTATAAGGTAGGGGACGCTATTACACATCTTCTGTACAGAATTTCCAAAACAAAAAACACAAGAGAAGAAAAAAACGAAACAACAGATGCTTCCACATGTATTCTAACATGATCATCAGACATAAAACAGCATCAAAACTGTGTAACATTCTGGAATAAAATGTCGACCAATTAAGAGGTAATAATGACTGTCAAGCTTTGGGGTGTTGATCGCCTCCATCTACATTTTGATTATCATTCTGAATCCAATTAATAGTCATTTTTCAGCTTTTTGTTCAAAATCTTGTTTATTTTTTTATTTATAAAACTTACCCACATTCAATTGTTTAAAAAAAGAATGCATGAAGCTAGAATAAAATGTTTTT
>NW_015643184.1:150270-158763 GCF_001515625.1 Sinocyclocheilus rhinocerous | reverse complement strand
TTGTTTATTTCTTTATTTTTTATTTATGAAACTTATCCACATTCAAGTGTTTAAGAATAAAATGTTTTTGTTTACAAGCAGATACCCTGTTCTTTTGATGTTTTGTATGTTCAGATATTCATAACAAAATATATACAAATTAATACCTAAATAGGGACTTAAAGAAACTTAAAGAAAACTTACGAGTATACTTGCAGTATAAAACTACTAAACTAGTAGTTTACTGAGACTATACTTCAAAGTTTGTACACTTACTACATAAAGTATACTTAAAAATATACTTGAACTTTACTTAAGTATACTTAATAAAATAAACTTGAAGTATACTACTTTTTGGTAAGGGTAGTTCCTCTATATAACCTCGTCTCCTGCAAACCTGTGCACAGTCACTGCGCGCTATGAGAGCTCTCTCTTTAGCCCACCACCTCCCAAGTGTATGACTCTGCCTGGTCCTATTTTTCCCTCTTCTGCACTGCATTTGCAGTTTCTGCTATTCCAATAAACATGCAAGTTGTATGCGCATTCATAGTTTACTGTGCCAATGTCCATAAACTCCAGCCACCTTCAATCAAAGCAACCCTAGTAGGAATTCAGTTTCATCTTCGTTGTCAAGATCCTAACAGCATCAGTCTTTTCCACCATCCTTCCATCTCTCTCCTCATGAACGTCATCTCAAAGGCTCATCCAGGAAAGAAAGATAAACGTTTACCTCTCACCCTTCCTCTATTACATAAATTATTGCAACGTCTCAGACTCTGGGTTTTCGGGCCTTATGCAGACATTCTTTTAGATTCCGTCCTGCTCACTGCTTTCTATAGTTTTTTAAGGTGTGGGGAATTTAACTGTAAGTCACGAAGTTTCAATCCTAATCTTGATCTCACTATCTCTGATGTCTTTTTAGACTATCACTAATTCACATTAATGCTCAAGCACTCAAAAACTGCTAAATCGGGTAAAGGTACCCCCATTATTATATCAAAAATTAACTCTGTGTTCTGCCCCCTTCTTTCCATGTCTGGAAATCCGGCAACAAGCCTTGCCTGATGACCCCCTGTTCCTCACAGAGGATGGCAATCCTATGTCAAGCTCCTGGTTCGCTTCTAAATTCAAGCAACTCGGTCACCTGTGTGGTCTCAATCCAGTGGTTTACACTCCACATTCAATCAGAATAGGGGCAGCAACTTCAGCAGCGGCTAAAGTCCCGTCCTCTACTCTCAAGGAAATGGGTCGTTGGTCTTCTACAGCTTACGAACGTTATGTAAGACCTAATTTCAAAGATATTGTTGAAGCGCAAAAATTAATGAGTTCTTAATGTAAGCACAAATAAATGCTTACCAGGTGGTGCTGGAAAATTTGCGTGCCTTATCTTTGCTTTCTTTCTTAATAGTAACTTTTACTAATGTATACTAATATCCGTAAATCAGTAACATCTTGGCGCATTAGTCTTTTAAACAGTTTAAATAATTCCTGGGCGTCTAGGTACACATTTCTGGTCAGGTCACATGTACCTTATTCCAATTAAGTTAAGCCATTTGGCTAAATGGTCCAGGCATACATAACTACTATACACTCGGGCCCATGGCTCTCAGGCCAGCTGCAGTACACAAGTCTTGGCGGTCAGATCAGCAGGGTTGGGGGGGGTGCAGCTTTGAGCCCTACGTATCTCTGCTGTGTTGGGGGATCTACCTCTCTCTCTACTTGCAGCAGCATGTCTTTATTTATGTTCTTTTGCGAAGCAAGTCATACTTGCTCTGCAACAGCAGCAGCAGCGTAGCAGATCTAGTCCGCCAATACCAAACCTATGTACATCTCCATTTACATTAATAAAATGTTTTACAAACTATTTCCGAGAGTTGTCATAACTGAATTAAGTTTAGACAGTTTGCAAGAATGTTTAGCGTTCGTGGTATGAAAACGATCGCTGCGAGACGCTGGCGGAGTGAACGAATCTTGAGGGCGCGGGCGCAGATCCAGCGATTATAGACGTTTTTGGACTTGTCTTTTCCACTTAATTTGACACTTTAGAAAGTTAATAGAGTGGGAAGTTGCAATTTAGGGTCAGCAAAATCTTTATCTTATCTTATTTGCAAAATATTTGAAATAATTTAGGTTTATTTTTTATTTTCGGTTTTTATTTGTTTTAATGGCAATATCTGGCAACACTGCATCGCCGGCACTTAACCGGACAGTTATCAAAAAAGCCCATGGACATGTTATTGCTGACAGGATAGCACATTCGGTAAGGGAAACGCAAAAAATATCATGATATTATCTATTAGAAACGTTATCAACGTTATCAAAAACAGTAGCATTTAACACAAGTACACAGATCTGTAGAACAAGTAGGTTACAGAATGAAATGAAATACGCAAACACTAGCCATGAAGAAGTCTATACTATTTTATTCAGTAGTCGTTACATTTTCACAAAGTCATGCTAAAAACATCCATAAGAGCACTAGACAAAGTTATCATAGAGCAATGATTATTAATGAAAACTATAACAGTAATATGGATTGTTGCATGAATAATAAACAACTGATAAAATGATCCACTCCTAATCTATAGTAAATATTAACAATGCAATAAATAGACTATGGTATAATTTGACAGTGTTCATCCTTTCAAAACAGAAAACATCTTTCACAAACATCTACATCTCTGTCTCACCTCACTAATTTTCAAACCCTGGCTACGGCCATGATAGTAAGTTTTGAATTGCAACAGAATGAGCATCCTGATGATTGGTCTCATATGTGCTAAGTAGACCAAACAGTTATCTCTTTTTCATGCAAAATTAATAAAGTCATTGACACAGACTGCTATGACTTTGAGCCATCCAGTAAAACGCTCAAATATGCAAAGCAAGCCACATCACAGTACAAGGAAAGTTTGTAAATGAACTGTATGCATAAAAGATGTATTACCATTTAATTTAGCCATTTGAGACAAGACACACATTACTGAAGTAATGAATGTATGTATGTATGTGTGTACTGTAAATAATTCAAATATGTGCTCAAAAATGTTCTATTAAAGTAGTTTACTTAATCAAACGTGTCATAGCAGTGTTCATCCCTTCAAAACAGAAAACATCTTTCACAAACATCTACATCTCTGTCTCACCTCACTAATTTTCAAACCCTGGCTACGGCCATGATAGTAAGTTTTGAATTGCAACAGAATGAGCATCCTCTGATGATTGGGCTCATATGTGCTAAGTAGACCAAACAGTTATCTCTTTTTCATGCAAAATTAATAAAGTCATTGACACAGACTGCTATGACTTTGAGCCATCCAGTAAAACGCTAAAATCTGCAAAGCAAGCCACATAACAGAACAAGGAAAGTTTGTAAATGAACTGCATGCATAGGAGTTGCATTACCATTTATTTTAGCCATTTGAGACAGAAAACATAATACTAAAGTAATTATGTAATATAGTTAGTTCACAATAGCATAAGCACACCCGTTCATATTAAAGCACTTAGTGAACAGACTATCATTGTGCTGAAAAGTGCACAGCCATTACTTTTTAAATAAAATAACATATAGTCTTAATGGTGTTTGGACAGTCGTTAACCTAACCACGGGCTCTACTCTTCATCACATTGGTAACCCCACAAACTAACACAAACCAGAAACCCTTTTAAATTTCAAAATAATACAACATAAAACAGTTGAAAATAATTGAACAGATCTCCCCCTATAATAATATTGAGCAAAAACACATGAAATAACACTTAAGTTTAAATTTTTTACTCTCCTTTAACAGTCAGAAGCAAAGCATGCTGGGAACTAGAATCTGCTTTACCTTTAATTCCATGAATGTGTGTACATACAGTACATTCACATTTATATGGAAACATGTATGTGCAATATATACTTAACAAAGGATCAAACTTTATGAATATTAGATGTATTTTTTATTCATTTCTAAATATAATTGTATGTATCAATATATAGCCATACATTGTCAATGCATATATTGCTGTATATTGAAAAAAGGGATTACACACAAAAACAGCTTTCGGCAACAAATAGCAAGTTCCAAAATGATTGGCTGGCTGTGCTATTTCCAGGAGTCAGGTCGTATCGTATCGTGTCGTATCGTATCATTCTGTTTACTGGGAAATTCTAGAAAATCAGTAACTTCCCACTTTACACCAGAAAGTTCCCTGGCTGATACAATGAGTACTTCAGTGTTTTGCTGTAGACAATGTCTGTTCTACATCCTAATAAGCAACCTAGCAAGAATATCACAGCATCAAATGTGTGTTCTTGCTATGCACAAATAGGTGTCTTAAATTACTACGCACTTACATTATAAAATTACACATTTGATCAAATTTACTTATTGTGCACATGCTTGTTGTTTTGCAAAACCCTTGCCAGGTTTGCATTTGCTGATATGGACTCTTTACACATCTCTAGGGTCCACAGAAGTGGAAGTCATCATAGATTAATACATTTCTATAGATGACAACAAATATAATTTTTGCATTACCCTTTGCTTCAGCTGCTAAAGACAAAAATCAATTATTATGTTCTCACTTTTTTTTAAAAAATTTTTATTGTAATGACAGAATTAATAAACGCAAGGATGAAGTCAAAGCAGAAGTTCAGAAACCAGAAGCCAATTCAGACTGGCAACCAGTAATGGGCCAGACCAGTAACCAGATACTTTTGAAGAGGTAAACACCAGGTACGGCAGTTGATACGGAGGTAGGAGAAACTGGACCAAAGTGCTGGACCAGGCAGAACACTGCAGAAAAAGAGAGCAGACACTACAAAAGACAGGGCAAGACAGGGGAAAACTTGACTGGAGAAGGCAAGACCGAATAAAGCCGGTCATACACTGTGCAATTTTTGTCCAATTTTCAGTCAATTTCTGAGTTGTATGACTTTTTAGAGTTGGGCCAAATTTCAGCTTTGTCGTGCAGTGTACAGGGGGTAATGAGAGGCGATTAACCTCTCCCGACAGGCAGTCGGATGGTCGGATGAATTTCTGACTTGTCAGAAATTTTGGTCACTCCTCATGAGGGTATTGCACAGGGGTCCTACATGTTTATTTCACATGTATAGTGTGAGCAGTCAAGTCGCAGCTTGACGATCTGACCGTATAGTATGAGCATATAAATAGTGAGCTTTGACTTTATATTGCATACAATTTACTCATACAGTGAGAGTTGGTATTTAACAAAAACATTGCTCCAATCACACAGTGTATGGCCAGCTTTATCAAGATACGTGAGCTTGAGTTGCAGACAAAAAGGCACAAAACACTCTGGTGTACAGCACAAAGAGCATGACAGAAGTGCATTCAAAATAAGGCCTACAGAACAAAACAATCCAGCAAACACAAGAGTGAAGTAAAGTGAAAAGTGAAGTGAGGCCAAGTATGGTGACCCATACTCAGAATTTGTGTTCTGCATTTAACCCATCCAAGTGCACACACACACAGTAGTGAACACACACCTGGAGCAGTGGGCAGCCACGTGCTGCAGCACCCAGGGAGCAGTTGGGGGTTCGGTGCCTTGCTCAAGGGTCTCACCTCAGTTGTGGTACTGAGAGTGGAAGAGAGCACTGGTTATTCACTCCCCCCACCGACAATTTCTACCGGACCTGAGACTTGAACCCACAACCTTTGGGTTACAAGTCCGACTCTCAAGCCCTCAGACCAAGGGGCGCTGGTATAAATGGGAGGCAAAAAGGTCTTGTAGTACTGCTCGGGGGCAGGAGCAGACACTGGAGGTTCTGGGACTGTGACAGAAAGGAGTAAGTTGATGGCTTCCACCAGAGACTGGAGTGGGTCAGAAGTTGCCACAAGGGAAGTAGAAAGGTCAGCGGCCACTGTGGGGTGCAGGAGAGGATTGACAAATGCCACAGGGGGATGGAGTGGGTAAATGGTTGAACCTGGGAAAAGTACAGGATGACAGCTGTCTTTGGGAGAGTAGCATTTACCATATATTCTAAGGAAATGGTTTTGGAGGCAGAGATCCGAGGAACAATCTCCCTGGCCAAGATGGGAGGCACTGTCAGCTAAGAAACCTCTGATGACTTGGAGATGGCCTCCTAAACTGTGGCTGGGCAGACGGGGATGGCATCTTTGGCCGTGACAGGAATGACAGGTAGTCAAGACTATCAATAATATATTTTCTTCATTCAAAAGGAGAAACCGAAACAAGGATTTACGAGATATACGCAGATATACGAAACGTAAACAAAGATTTTGTTCAAAATTCAAAATTTTGAATATCAGTTATGTTGATAACTTTCTTCATTTTAAGCAGCTCATGTTGTTATGAAAATATTTGCATATTGGAATGCTTGGGTAAGATCACGTAACATTAGAACAGCCTTCTGTCTGTGCCACCTTCATTTACCTGCTCGTTTTCATCACTTTGGCTAGTTTATGAGAGAGAGAATGAAAAAATATAATATAATTGCCAGTACAAGGTAAGTATCAGCTCACTTTGAGCACTGATCTTAACTATTAAATAATTTATGGTTAGTTCGAAGTATTATTTGCATTTATCATTAGTTTTACCTACTGTCTATGACTATATCGGTTTAAACTAGTTACACATTTTTGAAACATGTCAATAAAACATTTGTTTATTGTGGGTGGTTGTTGGCCAGAATAGTGTGTGGACTAGACTTTATACTGATATTCAAAAGTCTGGCTGCCTAGGACTACTAGCATAGTAGCTCAAACAACATGAAAGCCCCTGTAGTTTTGTGTATATTCACACACTACTTCCATTTTCCCATGTTGATTACCCCACACAGGAGTCAGTCAGTGTTCAGTAGACCAGACTCAACGTCACTGAAGCAGCCTAAAGCCACTTCTGGAATGGAGTATGTAAAAGCTGATTTCATTAGCTGCTCTCCCACTGAAGTGGGCTTAGATTGCACATTGCATGTTCCCATGGAACAAATGGAGAGTGAAGGGGTTTCTGGGTTACGACACTCCCTCCCACACCCCCAGAGGTCTTTAGAGAGGGAGTGATGTGAGTTTGACTGGTTCAGCCTCAGGAGAAAGCTGCATGCTCAGCATGGCTCCTCCACATGAAACGAGTGGCCCAGCACAGTACAGCTATTCACTAACAAACCTTCTCTTTTCTCATCCAATTTTTTTAGTAAAACTCTAAGAAAGAGAGAGAACAACAAAGAGAGACAGCAACAAAGATTGAAAAAACAATGTATAAACAATATATACAGTACATACACACACACACATACATATATATAGATGATGATGATAGATAGATAGATAGATAGATATAGTACCATTCATTTTTTTCTCAATCTACGCTCTATACCCTATAATGACAACAACAAAAAAACAGCTTTGTGATAACTTACCAAATTTATTAAAATGAAAAAGTAAAATCATTACATTTCTATGGCAATTTCCAGTTTCTTTCTTTGAGGAAGTTTCCTTCTTTGAGATGTTTCTACACTATGATTGAGTGAAACTTTGTAACATGTAGATCAAGGGAAGCAGGAGGAAACAAGGATCTAAATGCATAATTTTAATAAAACAAAACATGAAAAGAGTACAGGGAAGCAGAATCCAGGGGAACAGAAACAAATCTAACAACTGACAATGAAACACATGAAAACTAGGATTTAAATACATGGTAAACAAAGAAATAGGACCACAGGGAACTCAGAGACTTGCAGTCTCCATGGCCATGACAGCTCGAGCAGACAGCTTGGGTGCCCTTAACAAAAAGAAGTATATTTCAAGTTTATTTTATTAAGTATACTTAAGTAAAGTTCAAGTATATTTTTAAGTATACTTTATGTAGTAAGTATACAAATATCAGTGTACTAGTAGTATACTTGTAAGTGTACTATTTCAATACGCCTTGGGACTAAATTGGCCCACTTTCTAGTATATAAAAGTATACTTTAAGTATAACAGTAGTAAACTTTGAGTACACAACTAGTTTACATCTATGTTTTTAGTTTGTACTGCAACTATACTAAAAGTGAACTTATAGGCATACTGATAGTTCACTAATTAAATACTTGTAGCATTTTTAGTACACCTTGAAGTATAGTCTCAGTAAACTACTAGTTTAGTAGTTTATACTGCAAGTATACTCGTAAGTTTTCTTCAAGTGAACTTTACATCATACTTTAAGTATACTACTATGTCCCTATTTAGGTATTAATTTGTATATGTTTTGTTATATGAATATCTGAACATACAAAACATCAAAAGAAAGAACGGGGTATCTGCTTGTAAACAAAAACATTTTATTCTAGCTTCATGCATTCTTTTTTATAAACACATGAATCTGGGTAAGTTTCATAAATAAAAATAAAGAAACAAAGTGTTATGCGAGATGTAAACCATCACTTTCTGAAAGTTTTTTTAAGTTTTTTTTTTTTTTCATTTTTTAATGCTATTTAATTTAATTGCTATTTTTTGCAAATGTAGCAGCACAAATGTGTCTTCTGAAGCAGTACAATATTTTGGA
>NW_015643184.1:134833-149576 GCF_001515625.1 Sinocyclocheilus rhinocerous | reverse complement strand
ATAAATACTATTCTTTTCAACTTGAATAGTGTTGTATCATGTGATTTAAAGTGATGCTATATGGGTGTACTCACTTCTGTTGTATACTGTATGTTTGACTAATACACTGGAAGCAATACTGACGTGACATACTGATACAATTCCTCACCGCTAATCATGATGTTCATTCTATTAAGTAGTACGGGTTTAATACAGGAGATTTACAGTCTGATGTAGTAAAAAGAAAAAGTTGTATGAACATGCCCTCTGACCTTACCTCTTTTACTTTGAGGTTAGTTTCCACACACAAGTGCATCTGATGTGTGAGCGGCCATCAGGCGCAAGTGTAACAAAGAGCAATTCTTTATAGAATTGCAATATTTTTTGGACATGTATAATTTAAAATTGTTTTGTATTGTGTTGTATTGTTTTTGTTTTGTTTAATTTGATTTATTTTACGTTCGGAATAAAGTCTAAAAAAAATCCAAATCAAATTCAGCTAAAAAGTGAAGTTTGTGTGTTGCTGCTGTTGCTAAATTTTTAAAAAATGTTATGTTTGTTTCTTTCAGCGTTCTTTTTATTTAAAAACATGGTTGGTGCATTTTATGTTTTGCAATGCTAAAACCATTTGAGGTTTAAATAAACAATGTTTGAATTGTTAATAATGTGTCTCTGTCTGTCATTGAAGTTATGTATTTATTGTAATGACCTTAAAAAGTGGATTCAGCATTGGGGAAAAATTTGCATATTTTTACTCAAAAATAATACATTTATAGTATATTGCTTGTGTGTTTCAAAGACACTCATAATTAATTTGTAATGTACTCGTAATACAAAAAAAAGTACACTTTAATATCACTAATCAAGCATGTAAATAGGCATATACTTAAAGTGTACTAAGTGTACTTGAAGTTGTTCCAATTTAGCACATAAAAGTACACTAAATACACTTAAAGTTATGCTTTACTACAATTTAATTACAATTAAAATATACTTAGTACAAAATTAGTTGTTCCAAAATAGCACACTTCAAGTTAACTAATCATTAACACACTTATAGTATACTGACAATTAGTCTGGCTGCAAGTATACTTAGCATATTTTTT
Organism: Sinocyclocheilus rhinocerous; assembly: GCF_001515625.1. Taxonomy (NCBI): domain Eukaryota; kingdom Metazoa; phylum Chordata; class Actinopteri; order Cypriniformes; family Cyprinidae; genus Sinocyclocheilus; species Sinocyclocheilus rhinocerous. Next base: position 148,491 of record NW_015643184.1, on the reverse strand, counting down.
TTTCACTAGGGAAACAACATTTTGAACAAAAAAATATGAATGATAATGATAATCAAAACATAGATGGAGAACGGGATATCTGCTTCTAAACAAAAGCATTTTATTCTAGCTTCATGCATTCTTTTTTTAAACACTTGAATGTGGATACGTTTCATAAATAAAAAATAAAGAAATAAACAACATTTTGAACAAAAAGCTGAAAAAAGACTATGAATTGGATTCAGAATGATAATCAAAACGTAGATAACGTCAATCAACACCCCAAAGCTTGACAGTCATTACCTCTTCATGGGTCGACATTTTATTCCATAACATCACACAGTTTTGATGCTGTTTTATGTCTGATCATGTTAAATTACAAGTGGAAGCATCTGTTGTTTCGGTTTCTTCTTTGCTTGTGTTTTGGAAATTGTGTACAGTAAATGTGTAATAGCGCCCCTACTGTATAACAATGAAAAGATGGATTCCCAGAGCACAAATATAGCTCAAATATATTTAGACTTTTTCTAAGTATAAGTCAAGTATACTTAAATGTCATTTTAAGTATATTTCTGAGAAGTACATAAAGCACATTTCTGAAAAGTACATAAAATGTAGACTGAAAGTATACTTTCTTATTTTTAGTTTAAAAGAAGTATACTAATAGTACACTTGAATAAACTTCTTTTTCGTAAGAGTGGCTCTGCACATTGCATATGTGGACTCTTGGACACTCTTGGCAGAGAGTTTGCAAGTGGTCACTGCTGTCTCTGAGGAAGCTGCAGTGGACGCAGCTGCCTCAGGCAAGTTATTGTGTGCAGCCCAGACACACAGGCCCTCCAAAAATATTTAGGGGTCTCCATAGATGCACTGCTAAATCCCACAGTGCAGGGAGAGTGCACCAGCCCAAGAGCATAGTCAATAAACTTGACCAGGGGTAGGTCGCACCTGGGTGGAAGACATGATCTTAAAAGTTTGTCTATACCAGGGGTCTCCAACCCTGTTCCTGGAGAGCTACTGCCCTGCAGATTTCAGGTCCAACCCCAATCAAACACACCTGAACCAGCTAATTAAGATGTTCAGAGTTTCTTGATAATTACAGGCAGGTGTTTTGGAGCAAGGTTGGAACTGAAATCTGCAGGACGGTAGCTCTCCAGGAGCAGGGTTGGAGATCCCTGGTCTAGACCCAGCCTATAAAAACATTTAGGTGTGACCTCTCTCCAGTCGAGTGGCGAAAATTGCTCAGTATACTCCTCAATGGTGCCTCCCCACTGCTTGCGAGACAGAATCCATTACTAGGTCAGTTGTTCTGTAACATGCAGATCAAGGGAATCAGGAGGAAACAAGGATCAAGGATCTATGTGCAGCAGTTTTGATTAAAAAAAAGTCCAGGACAGCAGAATTGAGTCAAGTCAAGTCACCTTTATTTGTATAGCGCTTTATACAATACTGGTTGTGTCAAAGCAGCTTTACAGTATCAAACAGGAAAATAGTTTGTCAATGTTGCAATAAGAAAATAACCAGACCAATAAATAGTAATTTTTCAGCTAATGTCAGTTCATTGATGATTCAGTGATGTCATCATCCAGTTCAGTTCTCTTCCAATAGTGTCTGTGCAATCAGTCAAGTGTCCCCAACTAAGCAAGCCAAAGGCGATAGTGGCAAGGAACCAAAACTCCATCGGTGACAGAAATGGAGAAAAAACCTTTGGAGAAACCAGGCTCAGTGAGGGGGCCAGTTCTCCTCTGGCCAGATGAAACCAGCATGGCATGGTTTAATTCCAGTGTCTGCCTCCCGAACAATGCTAGGTAGATTGTTCCAGAGTTGGGCGCTAAATAGGAAAAGGATCTGCCGCCCACAGTTGATTTTGATATTCTAGGTATTATCAAATGGCCAGAGTTTTGAGATTGCAGCGGACGTGAAGGACTATAATGCGATATGAGCTCGCTCAAGTATTGGGGAGCTAAACCATTCAGGGCTTTATAAGTAATTAAGATTTTAAAATGTATTCGTTGTTCAATAGGGAGCCAGTGCAGAGTTGACAGAACCGGGCTAATATGGTCATACTTCCTGGTTCTAGTAAGAACTCTAGCTGCTGCATTTTGGACTGGCTGGAGTATGTTTATTAAGTGCGCAGAGCAACCACCCAATAAAGCATTACAATAATTTAAGATGGAAAAATGCAGTTTAACAAATGCTAGAAACATGGTTTTCAAAGGAAAGATTACTATCAAATAGCACTCCTAGGTTCCTAACTGATGACGAGGAATTAACAGAGCAGCCATCAAGTGTTAGACAGTGTTTTAGGTTATTACAACAACAGGTTATTTAGGTTAGGAGGTTTTTGGTCCAATCATTTTAATCTGTTTTTTTTTCAGAATTTCAGTAGTTGTTTATATCAGCTATGCATTCCTTTGGTTTTGCAAATTTATATGTTTCATAGGGCCGCAAAGAAATACAGAGCTGATTATCATCAGCATAACAGTGATCACATCATCACATAAATGTTTCTTGATGATATCTCCCAAGGGTAACATGTAAACTATGAAAAGCAGCGGTCCTAATACTGAGCCTTGTGGCACTCCATACTGTACTTGTGATCGATATGATATCACATCATTCACTGTGTGACGGATCGGCTGCCTCCCCCTAATTATCATCATCACCCCATCCCTTAACTGCTGCCCTTCACCAGACTCCCGACAGGAGTGGTTGTGTGAGAGAGGAGGGGCTCAGAAACAGCCAGGTCTGGCGGCGTCTGATGAGGCACACCTGAAGTGAATGGAGCCTCATCACCGCCGCTGTTAAAAGCTGAGCGGATTCTCATGCTAAACATGGCCAAACAAGTTTCAGAGAGTTTTTTTCCAGCTTGGCTCTTCGTGCATAATGAAGGGTGGAACACCTTATATGGGCATTTCTCCCGGAAGAGCACGCCCGCGCACACACATCAACGCGCTTCATTCGGCTGCACTGAACGGGACTCGCTCGAGAAGAATGTCTCCAAAGAAGTGTGTTTTTGGGAAAGATAACCTTGTTCAGCTTACCAAAGAACCCAGCGTTACGTGAACAGTGGATGCAGTTTGTTTTTCCGGTGCAGCAACGGAGTTTTGCAAGTGTGTTTGTTGACGAATGTTTTATAAACAAGGCCCAGTTCGGCGCTGGATTTGCACATCATTTGATACTGGAAGATGGAGCGGTCCCAGCTATAAAAGATCCCGGTCATGATTCAGAACTGCAGACGGTAAGTGAAACGGCATCACCTGTCTGTGTTTTGTTGGCAATCGGGCAAGTGCTCGTCACTTTTTAGCTCCGCCCACGGCGTGTCTCCAGGAGCTCCGTTGTTTTCGGAGAGAACCGGAAAGTTGTATATTTCTTTTATAAATATGATAAAACTAAAGATTCTTTGGAGCTATGAACGATGCTATACTACTCTATAAGTACTCAAGATCACCATGAGATTGGGTGAAACTGTGTGTGTTATGTCCCCTTTAAGGTGCGAGTGTGCTCGTTATACCATGATGTCGGACTGTTTTCCTTAATCTTCTTTAAGCGTAAAGGATCTATAGTTCAGAATGTCTATAAATGCTTTTCATTATCAACATGGATATTAAAATCACCAACAATTAAGACTTTATCTGCAGCCAGCACTAACTCGGATAGAAAATCAGCAAATTCTTTGATAAAGTCTGTATGGTGCCTGTATACAGTAGCCAGTACAAATGTCACAGGAGATTAATCATTAACACTTGTTTCTCTGGGTAATGTTATTTGAATCACCATTACTTCACACAAATTATATTTGAAACAAGAGCTCTGAGAAATACAGAAAATATTACTATAAATTGTAGCAACCCCTCCCCCTTTGCCTTTTGGACGGGGCTCATGTTTATAACAGTAATCTTGGGGGGGGTAGACTCATTTAAAATAATCTAAGCATCTGGTTTTAGCCAGGTTTCTGTCAAACAGAGCACATCTAACTTATGATCTGTGATCATATCATTTACAAAAAGCGTTTTTGTAGAAAGGTATATAATACTCATTAAGCCAACCTTTATCATTTGTTTATCTGTATTATATCTGTTTTTTATTTGTTGAACATCAATTAAATTGTTACACTTAAATTGTTTTGGCGTTTTTTTGTATTTGCTAGCTCGGGGAACAGACACAGTCTCTATGTGAATCTCTGTGTGTTGAGAATTAACTGACTTCTGTGACGTGAGGTGGCTAGCAGACAGTCGGTTTAGCCAGTCTGTCTGCTTCCTGACCTGGGCCCCAGTTAGTCAAGTACAAACTCTAAGACTATGTGCCATATTTCTAGAGAGAATAGCGGAACCACCCCTGGAGGGATGAAGACCATCCCTTTTCAACAGGCCAGGTCTGCCCCAACAACTCGTCCAATTGTCTATGAAACCAATGTTATTCTGCGGACACCACTTGGACATCCAGCCATTGAGGGTAACAGAAACACATCTAACAACTGGTGGCACACACGTATGCTGTGGCTTTGCTCTCCAAGTGTTTGTTTTTTTCTTATGTTTGTATTGTTGGCATCTCTGTTGGTGAGCACCTTGACATATAAACGGCAAGATTTATTAAGGATCTGAACGTTACGTGGGGAATCACATTTCACCAAGAGTTTTTACATCGATCACCTCCCGCCGGAGATCACTCGAACAGCGGGGTGTCTGTGGATCACTATATCAGGTGAAAGACGCAAGAGGAGGCGCAGAGACTGACACCAGAAGCGCGGCTGCAGAGCTGGCGTTCAGACTCTGCAAAAGAAATGTCCACACAGGCTAGCGCTACCCAGTATATTTCTGACAAATGCCAGATCACTCGGCAATAAGATGGATGAGCTAGCGATGACAATCGAGGTACAGCAGTTGGTGCATGTAGCAAAGTTCGTAGTCACGGGAAGAAGGAGGCGGGAACCGGCGGACATTTAAATAAACTAATAAAATAAACAAACACAAAATAGCGCGACAGCCCCTCTCCGTTCCCACGGCTCTCGGCCCCGCCCCTCTCGTCACAGTGCAGAACTGCTCGATTATGGTAATAACAGAGACGTGGCTACACCCGGGGATACCAGAGTAAGCTATCATGCTAGCAGGCCGCACAGCGCACCGGGCTGACAGAAACGACGAGTCTGGTAAGAGAAAAGGAGGGGGACTGTGCATCTACTCTAAAAACAGGTGTACAGTACACGTAGCAAGGTCTTTTTAACAAAAAATCATATAATCAATAAAAAGAAAACAGATAGAACAGAAAAAAGAATAGAGCAAGCTAGTGTTAAAGGCCTTTTTTGCTTTTGTTAATTGTATAATACATAAAACGAAAACAAATAGATAGAATACAAAAAGATTAGAGAAGCAAGTGTTGATGCTTTAATTTGCATTCGTTTTGGTGAATGAGTGACCAGTTCCCTATCGATACTTCACTCGTACTGCGTTGCTAAGACGCAATGGGGAAAAAGTCATTTTTTCTCTGATGACTGAAGCCTTTTTAATGGGGCTGTGAATCTTTGGGTAGACAGTGAATCGATTCGATTCACGATTCATAGGTTTTTGATTCGATTCAATAACGATTTTTGCAAATTCAGAACGATTCGATTCGATTCACAATTAAATTAAATTCGATTCTATTAACGATTCGATTATGCATTCTTTAAGTGCATTCACAGGATTATTTAAATGCTTCCCCTAAATTCTTTAAATGCTTAGTCAGGGGGCAAATTACACAGCAGCCTTTATGGTTAGAGAACCATAGGTTAGAGAAAAAAACACCTTTGTCCATTGTTAGATTCTAGTTTAATGATGCTATGGCATATGTAGAAATTTGTGTAAGCCAAGATTTAAAAAAAGAGCTTTAAAAGTATTATGTATAGGCTAACATTTTGTCACACCAGGGGTGTAGCCATCATTTCAGAAGTGAAAGAAATGGCAAATACAATAATTTTATGTAGGCCTATGAATGTATTATTATATGAATTAATATTTTTTCCTAATGGCAATTTTATGATTGTTTTATATACTACAAACAATTATTTCAATTTTCTGCACAGAATTCATTTTAAAAGGAAAGTGCTTAAGTGAGAACAGAAATCAATTTTCCCATTTATTTCCAAAATTATCATTCTAAATGTTGAATTTTGCATGTTATACAAGAATTTTCAGAAAGTGGCACTGTAAATACAAATGCTAATTAAGGCAGAATTGGGATGCTTTAATTTGCATTCGTTTTGGTGAATGAGTGACCAGTTCCCTATCGATACTTCACTCGTACTGCGTTGCTAAGACGCAATGGGGAAAAAGTCATTTTTTCTCTGATGACTGAAGCCTTTTTAATAGGGCTGTGAATCTTTGGGTAGACAGCGAATCGATTCGATTCACGATTCATAGGTTTTTGATTCGATTCAATAACGATTTTTGCAAATTCAGAACGATTCGATTCGATTCACAATTAAATTAAATTCGATTCTATTAACGATTCGATTATGCATTCTTTAAGTGCATTCACAGGATTATTTAAATGCTTCCCCTAAATTCTTTAAATGCTTAGTCAGGGGGCAAATTACACAGCAGCCTTTATGGTTAGAGAACCATAGGTTAGAGAAAAAAACACCTTTGTCCATTGTTAGATTCTAGTTTAATGATGCTATGGCATATGTAGAAATTTGTGTAAGCCAAGATTTAAAAAAAGAGCTTTAAAAGTATTATGTATAGGCTAACATTTTGTCACACCAGGGGTGTAGCCATCATTTCAGAAGTGAAAGAAATGGCAAATACAATAATTTTATGTAGGCCTATGAATGTATTATTATATGAATTAATATTTTTTCCTAATGGCAATTTTATGATTGTTTTATATAGGCCTACCAGTTCACGATGTAGCCATCATTTCAGAAGTGACAGAAATGTCAAATACAATAATTTTATGTAGGCTTATGTACGTATTGTGGCGAGCTACCCAAGCACTCATTAGCGTTGTCATGGAGAGGGAGAGGATCCAATTGCCAGGAGGCGGAGTCTGTGAACAGGAGCCACCTGAGAGCCATCAGGAGAAGGGGATATAAACAGAGCAGAAAGAAGCATCAAGGGGAATGAGATCTCCTAAGGCTAACGTTGTCTCTGGTTCTTTTCCTCCCGCAGGCTCCAGTGATTATTAAGAGACCCCAGATCACAAGGTTCCGGCAGGTTCCTGCACCTTCACTTCTACACTCTTCACGGCGGATGATTTGCCTCTTTGATCCTCTGAGCACCTTCACCACTTTCATTATTGTCACTCAATAAATGCCCCTTCGGGGATATTTCACCACACGTTGAGTCTGAGCCTCCTTTCTCCCACCACAACTGGTGGAGAATGCGGGCAAGTGAGAATTGAGGTTAGATTCGGTCCTAACATGTGTGTGTTGTCTCTCATTACCTTACAGATCCAGCTGTCTCACACTGTCTCTAGTGCAGCATGGAAGACATCTTGTGCCGGCAGGCCGAGGTCTCTCTCCGTCAGCAGAAGGCTATCCGACAGGAAAGGGCTGAGCGTGAGTTTGAGCGGCTCCGTCAAGAGACCGCCCAGCAAGCCCCACTCCCCTTTACCCGGGCCGTAGCTGGCCAGCTGCTCACCAAATTAACAGATCTTGATGATGTAGAAGCCTACCTCCACACATTTGAAATTGTGGCAGAGCGAGAGGGGTGGGATGAGTCCGAGTGGGCTGGTATTATTGCACCCTTTCTAACAGGAGAAGCGCAGCGTGCCTGCTATTTATTACCCTCCACCTCAGCCACTGATTATGCAGCACTGAAGCAGGAGATATTGGCCCGGGTGGGGCTCTCACCTGTGTGTGCAGGGCAGCGGTTCTTTGAATGGGTGTATGATCCTCGGGCCCCCGTTCGAGTACAGGCCGTCCAACTCTCCAGGTTGACCCATCTATGGCTTCTCACTGGCCAGGCTACCGCATTGCAAGTCGCAGAGAAGGTGGTGGTAGACAAGCTGCTCCGTTCTCTGCCCCGGGTGCACCGGAAGACTGTGGGGATTCCAGAGTCCAGAAATCCAGAGTCGCTGGCTGAGTAGGTACAAGCAGTAGAGCTGGTGGAGGCAGCTCAAGCACGAGACTTGGGAGAGAGAGCTGGAGCAGGATTTTCTCGGAGAATACAGAGTGACAAATGACCACTGGAGAGTGCCACTATGCCAGTAAGCAGACCAGTCACAACCGGGTCACGGGATGAGTCAATGCCTACTGATCCCAACCCACCAGCAATGCGGGCGTGGCTAGCAGGCTGTATTGTGCATCGGGCTATACCCTCTGTTGCTCCGGAATGGAAAGTGAAGACCGGTAAAAGCATTGTTGGATTCTGTCAGTTCAGTGAGTCTGGCCCGTCCAGACATTGCGCCAATGAAGGATGAAGGTTAAATAATGATGCCCATCACCTATGTGCATGGGGACACCCGTTATGTGCCATCCCGTTCTGTTACTGTCGCTGCAGACACAGGGAGCTGGAGGATGGAAGTAGGAGTAGTAAAAGACCTACCAGTACCCCACCTGCTCGGTCGCGACTGGCCAGGGTTCGACCGCCTTCTGTCAACCACAATGCAACCTGCCAGGCAGCGTCGAGCACGCAGAGGAGGAGCAAAACAGGAGGCCCCACGTTGACCAGTGATGCTTGCCACTGACAGTGAACCAGAGGGTGAGTAACATGCTTCCCAGTTAAACGTGTACTCTGATCTGTTCCAACAGGTAACAGCGGGAGGCTCATTTAGCAGAGAACAGGGAGAAGATGAGTGCCTTAAGAACTGCTGGGATCAGGTTAGAGTAATTAATGGAAAAGAGCGTCTACCCCCGCCACATCCAACACCACATTTCATGGAAAATGGGCTGCTCTACTGCATGGCACTTAGGAGGGGTGAGGAAAAGCGTCTGTTGGTGGTGCCTCAAACCAAGACGGGAATGGTTCTGTCCCTGGCCCACTCGCATCCACTGGCAGGGCACCTGGGTCCCGATAACACACTTCAGTGGATCAGGGATCGATTCCACAGGCCAGGAATAAATGCAGAGGTGAGGCGTTTCTGTAGAAGCTGCGAAGTCTGTCAGCACACCGCCCCACAGAAACCACCCCCCAGCCCCTTGATTCCACTGCCCATTATACTTCATACCTCGGTCTACCACCCCCAGACAGATGGGCTGGTCGAATGGTTCAATCAGACTCTTAAGAGAATGCTGAGACGTGTGGTAGCTGAAGACGGATGTGATTGGGACCTCATGATTCCATATGTGCTGTTCGGGGTTCGGGAGGTTCCACAGGCTTCAACTGGGTTCACTCCCTTCGAGCTATTGTTCTGGCGGCATCCACGAGGGCTCTTAGATATAGCCAAAGAAGCCTGGGAAGGCCAAGTTTCCCCACACTGATCTCTGATTGAGCATGTGCAGGAGATGAGAGAAAGGATTGACAAAGTGAAGGAGTGAAGGAGCACTTAATCGAATCCCAACGGGCCCAACAGTGAGTGTACAACCACCCCACTCAGGCACGTGAGTTTCACCCAGGAGACAAGGTATTGGTACTAATTCCAAATGCTGCTTGTAAATTTCTTGCATCCTGGCAGGGACCGTATACTGTGACAGAAAGAGTGGGGCCAGTAAATTATCGAGTCCGCCAGCCAGGACGATGACGGGGCGAACAAATCTACCACATCAACCTGTTGAAGAGATGGGTAGAACCCGCAAACCAACTGGCAGTATTTGCCATAAAGGAGCCGCCTGTGGTGGATCTGGGAACACAACTTTCTGCAGTCCAGAAGAAAGAACTGGAAGCCCTGGTAAGCAGTTCGGATGTGTTTTCAGAGACCCCGGGCCGGACAGACATCCTCTCTCATGAAATTCACACCCCACCTGATGTCATCATTAAACAGCGGCCCTACCGGGTACCAGAAGCTCGCCGACAGGCTATAGAGGAGGAAGTGCAACGGATGCTCCATTTGGGAGTAATTGAGGAGTCTCGAAGCCCATGGTCCAGCCCTATAGTTATGGTGCCCAAGAAATCTTACCGGTTCTGCAATGACTTTCGTAAGCTGAATGAGGTGTCCCAATTCGACAGTTACCCCATGCCCCGAGTAGATGAGTTGGTTGAACGCCTCGGCAGAGCCCGCTTCATCTCAACGCTTGACCTCACCAAAGGTTATTGGCAAGTGCCGTTGTCTAAAGATGCCAGAGAAAAAACTGCCTTTAGCACACCCGGGGGGCACTGGCAGTATCGGGCCTTACCCTTTGGCCTGCATGGGGCAGCAGCAACATTCCAAAGGCTCATGGACATTGTGCTGCGTCCGCACCGAGCTTATGCCGCGGCTTACATTGACGACGTGGTAATTCACTCAGAGCATTGGGAAGACCACCTGGATCGGCTAAAGAAAGTCTTGATGGAACTACGGAAGGCTGGACTAACGGCCAACCCAAAGAAGTGTCACCTGGGCCTGTGCTAAAGAAAGTCTTGATGGAACTACGGATGGCTGGACTAACGGCCAACCCAAAGAAGTGTCACCTGGGCCTGTGCTAAAGAAAGTCTTGATGGAACTACGGATGGCTGGACTAACGGCCAACCCAAAGAAGTGTCACCTGGGCCTGTGCTAAAGAAAGTCTTGATGGAACTACGGATGGCTGGACTAACGGCCAACCCAAAGAAGTGTCACCTGGGCCGTGCCTTTCTCGGTTTGGCGGGTTACTACCGGTGCTTCATCCCTAAATTCTCCTCTATAACCTGTCCCCTCACAGACCTGACCAAGAAAGGGCAGCCAGAGAAGTTATGCTGGACAGAAGAAGCGGAGCAAGCATTCCAAGCGCTCAAGACGGCTCTCACAGCTTCACCAGTATTGCATGCTCCGGACTACAGTTGCCCCTTCATCTTCCAGACAGATGCATCAGATGTAGGAATAGGAGCGGTGCTGTCCCAGGTCCAAGCAGTTGAAGAGCATCCCATTGTCTATATCAGTCGCAAGCTCTCTCCTGCAGAATCCCGATATGCTGCAGTAGAAAAGGAAGCCCTGGCCATAAAATGGGCAGTTTTGGAGCTGAGATATTATCTGACAGGACGCAGTTTCACCTTAGTCACGGATCATGCTCCCCTGCAGTGGATGGCCTGCGCTAAAGATTCCAACGCACGAGTGACCAGGTGGTTCTTGGCACTCCAGGGCTACCACTTTACAGTCCAGCACCGAGCAGGGTCGGCACACGGTAATGCAGATGGTCTGTCCAGGATGGTCACTGGATGGTCAGGTCTGTCGGTCTCTCTTGCCCCCCACTTCTCCATTCTTTGCCCACAGGCCCAAGACAACGCTTGGTGTTTTTCCTCCCGCTTTTCCTCCCGCAGGCTCCAGTGATTATTAAGTGATCCCAGATCACAAGGTTCCAGCAGGTTCCTTCACCTTCACTTCTACACTCTTCACGGTGGATGATCTGCCTCTCTGATCCTCCGAGCACCTTCTCCACTTTCATTATTGTCACTCAATAAATGCCCCTTCGGGGATATTTCACCACACGTTGAGTCTGAGCCTCCTTTCTCCCGCCACAACTGGTGGAGAATGCGGGCAAGTGAGAATTTAGGTTAGATTCTGTCCTAACGTGTGTGTGTTGTCTCTCATTACCTTACAGATCCAGCTCTCTCACACTGTCTCTAGTGCAGCATGGAAGACATCTTGCGCCGGCTGGCCGAGGTCTCTCTCCGTCAGCAGAAGTTTGCAGAGGAGCTGGCTATCCGAAAGGGCTGAGTGTGAGTTTGAGTGGCTCCGTCAAGAGACCGCCCAGCGAGCCCCACTCCCCAGTACCCGGGCCGTAGCCGGCCAGCTGCTCACCAAATTAACAGATCTTGATGATGTAGAAGCCTACCTCCACACATTTGAAATTGTGGCAGAGCGAGAGGGGTGGCATGTGTCCGAGTAGGTTGGTATTATTGCACCCTTTCTAACAGGAGAAGCGCAGCGTGCCTACTATTCGTTACCCTCCACCTCAGCCACTGATTATGCAGCACTGAAGCAGGAGATATTGGCCCGGGTGGGGCTCTCACCTGTGTGTGCAGGGCAGCGGTTCTTTGAATGGGTGTATGATTCTCGAGCCCCCGTTCGAGTACAGGCCGCCCAACTCTCCAGGTTGGCCCATCTATGGCTTCTCACTGGCCAGGCTACCGCATTGCAAGTCGCAGAGAAGGTGGTGGTAGACAAGCTGCTCCGTTCTCTGCCCCTGGTGCACCGGAAGGCTGTGGGGACGCGAAATCCAGAGTCGCTGACCGAGTTGGTACAAGCAGTAGAGCTGACGGAGGCAGCTCAAGCATGAGACTTGGGAGAGAGAGCTGGAGCAGGATTTTCTCAGAGAATACAGAGTGACAAACGACCACTGGAGAGTACCACTATGCCAGTAAGCAGACCAGTCACAACCGGGCCACGGGATGAGCCTATGCCTACCGATCCCAACCCACCAGCAATGCGGGCGTGGCTAGCAGGCTGTATTGTGCACCGGGCTATACCCTCTGGGGCTCCGGAAAGGAAAGTGAGGATTGATGGACACCCGGTAAAGGCATTGTTGGATTCTGGCAGTTCAGTGAGTCTGGCCCGTCCAGACATTGCACCAATGAAGGATGAAGAGTCTCGAAGCCCATGGTCCAGCCCTATAGTTATGGTGCCCAAGAAAGATGGAACTTACCGGTTCTGCAATGACTTTTGTAAGCTGAATGAGGTGTCCCAATTCGACAGTTACCCCATGCCCCGAGTAGATGAGTTGGTTGAACGCCTCGGCAGAGCCCGCTTCATCTCAACACTTGACTTCACCAAAGGTTATTGGCAAGTGCCGTTGTCTAAAGATGCCAGAGAAAGAACTGCCTTTAGCACACCCGGGGGGCACTGGCAGTATCGGGCCTTACCCTTTGGCCTGCATGGGGCAGCAGCAACATTCCAAAGGCTCATGGACATTGTGCTGTGTCCGCACCGAGCTTATGCCGCGGCTTACATCGACAACATGGTAATTCACTCAGAGCATTGGGAAGACCACCTGGATCGGCTAAAGAAAGTCTTGATGGAACTACGGAAGGCTGGACTAACGGCCAACCCAAAGAAGTGTCACCTGGGCCTGTCAGAGGCACACTACCTAGGGTACAGCATTGGCCAAGGTCTCATCAAGCCACAAGAGCAGAAAGTGGAGGCAGTGAGGCGGTTTAACCCACCTACCACCAAAACACAGGTACGTGCCTTTCTCGGTTTGGCGGGTTACTACCGGTGCTTCATCCCTAACTTCTCCTCTATAGCCTGTCCAGGGGCTGATCTACCGGGGTGGCAACTGCCACCCTAAGAAAAAGCTGTGCCACCCCACCTGCCACCCCAGAATTATCACAGAATAAAATATAAATGTAAGCAGTGTTTCATGTGGTACTTTTCAGCCACGGCGATGACGGAGTAACGCAAAATAATGGCAAAAACACGTCTTTTAATAAACTGCACGATGGTTGCACGCGCATGCAGCGTGCCAATGTAGTCGGCTTCATTAACAAATGACTCTTATGAACCGGATCATTTGTTTTTACATTTGTTCGTGAATCAGATAATTACTGCTTTTCAGGTAACTCAGAAATCCTCTGAGAAATCTAATCCCGTCCGGATATGTCTGAGATTCATCGCGTAATTGTTTGGTGATCCGATTCTCCGACCGCTCG
>NW_015643184.1:129606-134246 GCF_001515625.1 Sinocyclocheilus rhinocerous | reverse complement strand
AATGAGGTTTTGTTCCTGAAAAAAAATTCTTTATGCATGTCAGCAAAAATTTTTTTTTTTTTTTTTTTTTTTTTACTGTAGGCTACTGTATTGTGGTGCATGCCAAGTTCAATTCTACATACAATTCTTTGGTATTTGAACTTTTCTAGTGCTTATCATCTACTGCAAGATTACTTTACAGTAGTAAAATGAAAATGATTATAAGCCGTAACAATAACATGAAATCAATAAGAAGATGCCGATCACGGAAACTAATAGCAGAGTTAGGTAAGAATATAGTAGTATTGCAGTTTTCTTGATTGTTAATATAACTGAAATTCCTGAATCCTAGTAAGAGTTTTTTGTTACAGTGTTATTGATCTCAGTGTTCACTGGCAGGAAAGTCATCTGTGTATTTGCAGTGGATGGCCCGCGCTAAAGATTCCAGTCTGTGAACAGGAGCCACCTGAGAGCCATCAGGAGAAGGGGATATAAAAAGAGCAGAAAGAAGCATCAAGGGGAACGAGATCTCCTAAGACCAGGCTAACGTTGTCTCTGGTTCTTTTCCTCCCTCAGGTCCCAGTGATTATTAAAGGTGACCTATTATGCCCCTTTTTACAAGATGTAAAATAAGTCTCTGATGTCCCCAAAGTGTGTATGTGAAGTTTTAGCTCAAAATACCCTACAGATAATTTTTATAGCTTGTTGAAATTGTCATTTTTAGGGTATGAGCCAAAACGCGCTATTTTTTTGTGTTTGTCCCTTTAAATGAAAATGAGCTGGTGCTCCCGCCTCCCCTTTCAGAAGAGGGTGGAGTTTCTAGAGCTCGAGCACCGGCATCATGCCAGCAATAACAAAACAAGAGTGCCAAGAAGCTCTTTCAGAAAGGCAATTTGGAAAACAAACGCGTGATACTTACTTCTTCTAGATGGCGTAACCTCGTCTTCAGCGGCTGAGATTTAGGGAGTAAATGGAGAGAGCTATGTGGATTAATACATCCAGCAACAGAACACCTAAAACGCTTGGGAGATATTCTCGTCAGTGCAGCAATGGCGGACTGTACAACTCGCTGTGAATTCGCTCAGGGCGGTTCTACGTTAAAACGGCAGTGTCTGTCAACATTCGTGGGCGGGGCCTGTGGCTAATGTGACGTCACATTAGCACCAATGCTAAAAATAGGCCATTAGGAGACACTGCTTATTATTTATGGGGATTAAAAAAGGAGTGGGTGGATTTCTATCATTATAGGGTGGTTGTGTACACACACTGCCAACACACGTTTATGTCCAAACACCTTGCAAAAGTGAATTTTGCATAATAGGTCCCCTTTAAGTGTCATGAAAATACTGTCACACTATGGCAAACATATCTTAATGGCCCAAAAAAATTAGGCCTTATTCAAAAATATATTTTCTTTATTGTTATATGTTTAGTGTCATTGTGATATGACTTTGACCTGGACTTTTCTTCAATTTTTCACATGAAAAGAGGGCTTTTCTGTGTCCTCTATACACATAAAAAGATGATTGAGATGAAAGCAGGTAAACAGAGGTGGCTTTCTACTTCTGAGTTATTAGTTCACAAAGCCAATTGTGCTGTGTGACTGAGGTGTGCAGTTTAATAACTTCATAAAAAAAGCTGCTATTAGGGCGAGAGGAAGGCAATCAGTAGTTCCTCCTTTTGGCGCAGCAGCAAGGAGTCGGCTTTGATCTCCATCACAGCTAAATGTCTTCTGTGAGACAGAGAGCTGCTGGGAACAGGACCACATCAATTATTAATTCTCTTTCTCTCCTTCCATGCGAGCAAATGACAGCAGGTTTGTTTGCTCTCTCAGTTTTTTCTCTCGTCAGATCCTTAATGAAAATGAAATCTTTAGAAACTATAGCAGAGTATACATTTCACATGATAGTGGAAGAGATTCATTTGAATTCATGACAAGATTTTATATATAGGCTATATATATATATATATATATATATAATTAATGTTTTTACAAACGAAAATTGTGAATTGTATGCAGTAAGTTCTGATCTGTTGACTGAAGATTGACTACATCTAAATGATTTACATTTACACATTTACATTAACTCTTTTTATTGTTAGGTTAAATTTTCAAGAATTTTATATCCTTATCAAAAACACTACACTGTGTCATATCATCAGTGACCACTAGATGGCGCTACTTTATTTCAAACCGCAGTCATGATCCCTGACAGCCTGAGAACGTTTGCTCAAATCTAAAAATCCCTCCTTGACAGAAGCAAACTGATGGATACACGAACAATTTATCTCATCTTAATCTCATCATTCCCTGTGCTGCAGACATTTGTTTAGAAACTATAAAATGTGGTTCAGTTAGTGATAAGGCTAAATCTAACCATCCCTACGCTGCTTAGAAACATTTAAATTGTCTTGCCTAAATAAGTTTAAATGGCGATGCTGTGAGTTTAAAGACGACTATTTATTTATAGAATAGAATAGAATCGAATAGAATAGAATACACAATTAACCAAGCAGAGGGAGCTTCTGTCCTGCAGGTTCGTCCAGTTCACCAAAACAAACACACGCCCTCGCAGCAGACATTTTAATCCAGCACAGAGCGTGTGAACGTAGACGTCTATCATCATCTGTCTCGGATCAGGGTTTGATTGCTGCAGTCTGACGAGTCCGTATGGGTTATTTTCGCTCTGCTTCCCCGATGTGCTGCTGTCACTGGATTATAAACACAGACATGATCACATCTACGGACGAGATCGATTGTGGACGCACATGTGACAATATAACGTGCTGGATGAGATTCTTTGTGTAGTTTCGGTAAGATAAAGATGTGTAATGGTAAGATCGAGCTCACGCCCATTATCATCATGTCCGTGTGTCGTTGCTATTTAAGCGCATCCCTGTCTCGAGACAGGAGAGTATCATAGCAACCGCAAATCTTCTGTGTCAGTGATGTCCGATGTGTTTCATCGTCTGTGGATGCTTTATAATCTGTGGTAAACCTCGATGCTGTGTCATGTGATTGAGATGCTGTCGATACTTGACTGTCAGCTGTTAGATGAGTTACAAAGAGTAGGGTGATGGCACAGAAGCTAATACATGGTAATGGATGATTACCATATTCATATATTACATGCCAGTTAAAGATACTACGAAAAACAGTAACTTAGGTACCTTGCAGTTACCTTGTAACATGTGCAGAAACGTGGTATTATTAGCATGTTACTTGTTCAGAATGTTTTATCATCATGGTACCATATCCAAAGCCACGACAGTACTTTTTTAGTGATTTCGTTTAGATCCATTTTTTTTTTTAATAATGCCGTTTTCATAAAAAATCATATTCTGGATTTCAGACGGTCAGATTCAGATTATGGACTGATCCATATGGTAACCATAGTTGCCATAGTAACTATAGTTTTAAAAAATACCATAGAATCCACAGTGATTGTTTCAGTAAAATTGTGGTAACTTGCTCGTCGTCAAAAACGGCAGTGAAATATAATGACACAAAGATTATGTGAGTTTTTTATGAAAATAATATCAGAAGCAATAAGCAGAGTCCCTGATTTAAAGCCTAAGAGATTGACACGTTGTGTCTGTTTTGTGTGTAGACCTTAGAGAATATGTTTGTCAGTTGTGTTGGATAAATTATCCAGGATCCAGTAATTCTCGTTGCTCTAAAAATACTCCATTCAACAATTGTTTATGCATGCTTTTTTTTTTTCTTTTTTCAAAAATGCAAAGCATTAGCGTAAAGATACGCTTAGTTAAATTTTAGATTATTTAGACATACTCAATGTCCTTTACATATCAGATGATAATTTAAATATATTTACATGTTAAAAGATGCCCAGTGTTGAGGGATGGTTTTATCATTACCACTTGTCATGTGACATCCATATTTCAAATTTTAATGAGAGAAGTCAGCTCTTATATCATATATAATATATTGTAACACACCACTAATATACAATCAATAATTGTCTAATATAAATATAAATAAATAATTGTGATAATAGTCTTGACTAAAGGGTGTTAGGCATGGCACACAGGATGTATTGCTATATTCACAGTTATTACTTATTCACAATGTTTATTGCTTTTAAATTCAGTTACTACATTAAAAAAAAAACTAAACTTTATTAAAGATACATGCTTATGATGTAACAAGTACATTGGGAGTTTCGGGGGAGTGTTCCCAGTTCTGGTCGCCAGTTCCCTGTATCACACGCACATTCTGTAGTGCACTGTTATTTGCCCTCTGCAGTAGTGTATGTCTCTCTCTCTCACACACTTACACACACATGCAGAGCTCATTAAAGGGGTCATATGATGCTTTTTTAAAGATCATTATTTTGTGTATTTGGTGTAACAGAATATGTTGACATGTTTTAATGTTCAAAAAACACATTATTTTTCAAATACTGTACATTATTGTAGGTCCTCTATGCCCCGCCTCTCTCAAACGCTTCGTTTTCTACAAAGCCCCCTCCTTTGACAAGCGCAGTCCGCTCTGATTGGCCAGCTGACCCAGTGCATTGTGATTGGCCGAACACCGCAAGCACTCGTCGGAAATGTAACGCCCCTTACCATAATCACGAGCGTCAGCTTTCAAAGTAAATATCAAGACAAAGCCCGAAAGGGGAACAGAGTTGCGTGAC
>NW_015643184.1:111285-127809 GCF_001515625.1 Sinocyclocheilus rhinocerous | reverse complement strand
TATGGGCAAGTCAGCCTTTATAATGATCACTTGCGCAATGTGAGCCCGGCTGTCTATGTTGGTATTCAGATAGATTAGAGAGCTGTTTGGAGATGTAATTATGGTTATATGGAGATGGATTCAAGCATCAGATGTGAAGGACTATTTTTGATGCGGCTTGATCCATAACGTTGCCTATAGCATGATGCCAGCTGAAATGGGAGGCTGCAAAAGAGATGGTGTCTATGATTGCCTTCTGAATCCTTCAGTCTGGCAGATCAATGCCGCCATTAAACGGCTCTGTCATGGAATAAAAGGTCGGCGTCTGCGAGAACAACCATGTCTGGCTCAATTACTCCTTCAACCTTTGATTACCAACTTCATCTTGGCTTTTCTAAGCGTTCGCCTTTCATGTGCGCTGGAATTTTGATCCTTCGTAATTCTCGGGCGGTACAATTGCAGCGACGTCAGCAATGATAACTTACGAAGCGCTCCACAGCACACACACACACACACACATGCATAGCCGCATATAAACCCAGCCACCCCCTCAAACTCCTCACAAACTGAAATTAAGCTGCATTAGAGGGCTGTGATAATTTGAAAAGCAGGGCAATCAAATACCTTGGCTTAGCAATTAAAAGCATTTCAACCATTCATCTCCTCATCCTTCCGTCCAGCCGTCCTCTCATCCAGCCAGCCACTCCTCCGCCCATGTAGCACACAGCTGCAGTCTGGCCGTGTAAGTGGGACATGGGCTGTCGGAGGCTTTATTTAGATGGGGGCACATGATGCAGTTGTCGCAAACAATGTGACTGGAGTCCCTCAGCATGAAGGATATGCAGAAATGCAAAAAGCCTTGGTGTTTGAATTCTGTCAGTTAGGCCTGTCACGATAACCACTTTTTGTTGTGCGATAAATTGCCCGAGAAATAATTGCGATAAGCGATATTATTGTCATTTTAAGGACCATTTTATGCCACTGAATATATAATCATAATAATATAATCACAGCATAATAATGCAAGAAGGCCTACACACTTCCAAATTACAACAAATTTTTAATTTTTAAGAATATTTAGATCATGGAAATTAAGTATCAAAATATTAGATACCTTAAAAAACCTGAATAAATAGTAAATAAACATTTTCTAACAAAAAGTGGAAGGTAACAAGTAGAAAAAAAATGCACAAAGAACTTGTATGGAGATTTTTCCATCTACAGATTTTTCCCGGACCTTCTTTTCTCTGTAAATTAAGGGTGCACACTATTGCTGAAAAACACAATCACTACTTAGCAGTCAGATGTCACAAAGGCACAGATCCCAAAACAAGATCATATCTGCAGATGAAACTCTTTTGTAGAAGCATTTTTTAAATTTGAACTAGCACCTCATGACTACACCACATTATGTACGAGAAGCTGCAAAAGACACAGGAGCAAGTGGAATGTACAAAACATGGTGACATTCATTTTTAAGTAAATATAATGGGTGATATATTGCGTCACCAAAAATGATTGCGGTCATGTACATATATTGCGCGATAAGTCGATATATTGATTTTTGCGACAGGCCTAATTGTAACACTCCAAAGAGAAAGGAAAACTTGAAATCGCATCATATGACCCCTTTAAAGTTGCATGAGTATTGTATGTTTGTATGTGTTGAGTGACAGGACTAAAACAGAGCTCTCAGCAGTCTGAAAGTGTTAACCTGCCTTGTGTAACACATCAGAACAAACAGCCTGAGTGGCACTGAGTGCACACTGAAGGATCACTGAGCGCTCTGTAGACTGTCGACCAGCTGATCTGCATACGGCTCACAGGCTGCTCTTTTATTGCTCAGGAGACTTCTCAGTTATTGAGTCAATTGTTGAGATACAATTCAAATACAGAGCTAATGTGGGTCAAATCATTTGTTCTTGGAAGCATTAGATGAGAAATGTTTGAGTGATTTTTATGCATTGATTTTTATGTATGTCATATACAGCTGCTGTTGTTGATTTTACCATTACTGATGGAGTATCAATCAACAAGTGTTTTGAACTATATAATATGTAGCGTGAAGTGTGTCTGTGTGGTGATACATGAAACTGTCTGTGATCATCAATAACAATGATATAAATATGAAACTGTAATATAGTCTTGTGTGTCTGTGCCATCCACAGGCTTCTGAAGTGTGATCCATGACGCCATGCTCAGACACGGTTGCAGGTGGAGACTAAATGTGGTCGAAGTCTCGACGTAAGTGCTAAAATTGGGTTTCTGAACTTGTATTGATTCCAGTTGTCTTTAGGGAATTTATCCACTGACTTGCTCCTGCCTTCACATTCATGATGCTCAGCTCTGATGCGTTTTCACACCATGCATGAGTGTCAGACAGATGTGTGTGTTTCACTCTCGTCGTTCCATGCAGCGAAAGCAGCAGGGTTCATGGAATAGTTCATTCTTTTCGTAAAGTATGATTTGAGGTTAAAAAGAAATGCATAAAAACCTGGAAAAGTTTCCTGGAATGCTCCAAACATTCAGCCACTGATTGGAACCAGCTCGAAACCACTTGCTTTCATACATGGTCTCTGAATCTGCTGATCACATAAACCAGTCTTATTTTTTATGAGAAGTATGGCAAATAAGAAAAGCTCAGCGGTGGCAGCAGCATCTCAGTCTCCACTGGGTTAGAGCATAGACTGTAAACAAAATATGGATGGCGCGTCTCCACTGCCTTCCACTACAGAAAAGTGAAGCCAAAACATCTCAGTATGGCCGCTGTCATCTTGCGAAAATTACGTGATTTGGAGCCTGAGTTTGCGCAGTAGTGATCGTGGAGCCGCAGTATCAAAGTCCCGCCCAAACTTCCACAGACCCAATCACAAGCTCACAATCATGACACCACACCCCATTTTTATAGCATCAAATAACTAACTAAAAGCAAACATATTATAAAAACAAACACATGAACATACATCAGTGTGATAAGAACTACTAAAATCATGGAAACCATCTTAGGGAAAAATTAATTTGAAGTGTCATTTGATTATTTAGTTTGGCTCATGTTTACATGGAGAGGGCGGGATTTATGACCTATACTGCAGCCAGCCACCAGATGGTGATCGAAATGTTTTGGCTTCACTTTTCACGATGTGTGCGGTACACTTGCGCTAGTGTAAAATAATAACGGGATTACAAAATATATTACAAGATATATGTAAACTACCTTATTAAATTACTCCCACTCGACCAAGCTGCTGTTCACTCTTCCCTCACACGAGAGCATGCTCTTCTCATTAAAGGTGAAGAGTTGCCAAATATCACCAAAAAAAAGCAACCTGGTCTAATAAATGAAGTGATCCCAGTATTGTGCTTTGTGTAGGAGGAAATATTCTCAAAACATGCCGTTTAAAAAAAAAAAAACCTATAAAAGTCAGTTTTGAACTACAAAAGGCATGACGTTTTAAACTAAAACTAGTTCTAAACTGCTTAAACTAAAGTTGGCGCATATATTGTTCTCATCAAGCCAAACAACTTCCAAAATGACATTAGTTCATCATTAGCTCCGCCCTTCAGGAAGTCAGCCATTTTAAATTTAATGTGGAACGTTTGGAATTTTCAAGTTCCTTTTTTTCATGCCGTTTAAAAAAAAAAAAACCTATAAAAGTCAGTTTTGAACTACAAAAGGCATGACGTTTTAAACTAAAACTAGTTCTAAACTGCTTAAACTAAAGTTGGCGCATATATTGTTCTCATCAAGCCAAACAACTTCCAAAATGACATTAGTTCATCATTAGCTCCGCCCTTCAGGAAGTCAGCCATTTTAAATTTAATGTGGAACGTTTGGAATTTGCAAGTTCCTTTTTTTTTTTTTTTTAAATACTCCTCCAAAGGATTTCATGTCATTCTCACCAAATGAGGTCAACATTATGCCAAGACACTGATGATGGTAAATTGTGAACAGATTTTTTTTATTTCTCAAACGATGTTAAATTAATTGCAAAAAACGGAATCAGGATGTCTCATATCTTCTATGTGCATTGATTTAGATAAATTGCTCTATGTTTGGTCATGGGGGCTGATCACATAGATGTGGCTATTGTGGGTCACAATCATAGCGCCACCAGCTGGCAGTAGGAAGTGTGGCACTTTAAAAAGACTGAGATAATCCTCTTGGATTTGCCTGCTTAAATGCATGTGCCCAGTGTGCACTGTTTTCCTGGAGCCAGCGGGTAGTGATCGCTGCATGCAGCTATGTTGGTTTTTGGGAACTTTACAGTCCATAGTTACTATATACTTTTAATTGTATGGAAAAGAGCAGTGTGACAATTTTGTTAATAATTTATCCATATGGAACTTGTATAAATGATGACAGAATTTTAATTTTTGGTGAACTGCTTCTTTAAATGAACGGATGTAACTGATAAGAGTAGATGTTATACTGCTGACTTTACTGTGTACATGTTTGAGGTTTTTGTGTGTTAAAAACAGAAGTGCATGAATTGTCGTGTTCCTCTTTCTATTCATTTTTGTTTGTCTTCATCTCATTAGAGTGACAGAGGGATTTATGACAAAACAGCTATAATGGAGAAACTCTTTAGTGAGGACATGACCTGATACAGGACAGAGAGCTCTTTGTTCAACTGAGATATAATTAATATCAATGTTTAAATGCTCTCTATGTGTGTGAAAGAGAATGAGCCATGTGTGTGTCTGACTCAGCATTAACTGTGTGCTAATGTGCTGTACAGTTAAAGAAAAATCCCAGATCACAAGTAGTGTTCAGTAACACTCACTGTGGAGCATTACTTTGAAGTCTGTGGGGAAAGGCTTTCTGATATATAAGCAGAAATGCAGAATTTGCATTGTGAAAAGCGCTATACAAAAAAAATGAAATAAAAAAAAAGAAATGTGAAGCTCCTATTTTTGCTTATATTCATTCTTCTGTATGTGTGTATTTTAAACAGTCTAAATTAAAGTGTTTAGCAGTAGAACTTAGGGCTGCACAATTAATCAAATTTCTAATCGCGATTGCAATTACGGATGCCACAATTACATAATTGTTCAAAGTCCAATTATGTTATTCTGCGTGCTTAAGAAGTTTTTTCTTTCTACAGGTTATCTTAAGGGGTTTTCCATTGTTTTAATTTTAGTTTTAGTATAACATTATAATACCATGCATATTTTTACTTTTTTTTATTATTTAAAGAAGAAACCAATCCAATGTATAGTTCACATTTGAGGCTTAATACTATTGAAAAGCAATACAAGTTTTTTCAGTTACAGTGTTTTCAGCTTGTTTATTTTCATCTAAAAATATGGCATGCGGTTGCTTCAAACAATGATATAAACATCATTCTATGTAAATTGTGATAATCGTAATTAATAATTGCAATTACAATTTCAAGGGAATAATCAACAACTATGTTTTTGCCAACTAGTAGAACTTGTGCTCTAGGTGGAGACTGTTTGTTCTGTAAACAGTGTTTCACGGATGCTGTCATGATTCTTTCTGGATACACTTACGTATCAGAACATGAGTGAGCAAAACTAACCAGCTTTGCTTTTAGCTGCACTGTAAAAAAAATTCTGTAGTTTTTACAAAATAATTTTGGCAGCTGTGGTTGCCAGAATAATTTTGTAAAAAATACAGAAAAACTGTAAACACATTTACGGCCAAAAACTGTAAATTTTACAGTATAAAACTGTAATTTATAAACAAGAACATTTGAATGTAAACCAGTAAATTCAACAATGCACACTGCTATTAAAATCTGTTTTGTACCTTTAACATACTGACAACCACCATAATAATGCAGGTGGTAAAAGAGAAAGCCACATGAAGAATCAAAGCTCATCACAAGTAGCTTCGCCAGAAGCAGAAGTATATATTATATACACAGAATCATTCATGCAAACACAAAACACCATCATGGTAACACACATGATACTTAAATAATGCATTAAACTTTCATTAAACAACAGAAGATGTAACATAAAGCCCAAATATACATAACTAATAACAAAAACTATTAAAAAAATAAAAAATTACTATTAAAAAAAACATGATTATTTAAACAAAATACTTTCAAATGTGGAGTGTCATGCAGGGAATTCTGGGAATATCAGTTTACAGCTTTTGACTGTAAATTATACATTGATTTGTTATTTTTACTTCTAAAAACTGTAAAATTAACAGCATTTTACTGTAAAATTACATGAAATGTCTGGTTAGATATTTTACAGTTTTTCCCTGTATATAGTATGGGAACTTACTGTTAACCTATTAACAGTTTTTTTCCGTAGCGTTTTTACAAAATTGTACAGTTAAAATTACACTTATTTTTTACAGTGTGGTCATTAGAGTTGAAATATTGGAATTAACTGTAGATAACAGGATTCATAGGTGATTTTATCAGATTAATCTCATGTTAACGTGTAATGTTTAAGTGTTAGAGTTATGCTTTTGACGCAGTGTTATAGTTGCATAGTTGTTTTTTTTACCATCCATTGTAAGTGCTTTTCTATAAACACATTTCCCGGTTCATGTAGCAGTACATGAATCAAGCTGCTTTTAACTAACTGTTAAGGAGTGTTTAAACAAATTTTATAGCAGGTTAGCATGCCATCAGTCTGTGGTTAATTCCCCTTAACCCATGGCCTCATGAGGTTCATCGGGTCTCTAGACATGTACACTTAATGAGCTCATTATATAGCGCAGAACCTGTGAGACACTGAACTCACTCATCTCCGTATCCATAGTTACTGCTTTTTCCCATCCTCAATTCATAATTAACAAATATTCATTGTCATTCAGGTCACAGAGTTGCTTTTAGTTTTTCAGTATATTTGCAGTCCCCTGTTCTTGTTTTAGTCAAGACATGAATAGTATTAGCATGCATCATTATGCAATAGGTAAATATCTATTTTCAAAATACAGAACATTTGAAAATAAATATGTTAAACAATGTTTTTCTCATATAAAAACGCACTAGAACAGTCAATATCAAATCAAAATTGACACTTTTCTTTATGAATAAATATCACAGTACTTATTGTGTAAATTATTCTAGAGAAAGCACAATCCTTTTGTCATATAATCTTTCATGAGAATATAGTAACATTCTCCGCCTCTGAAACAACTTTTCTATTCTGGAACTGTAGACACCGAGTTAGCCATACTTTCAGCTGTTGCTTATTCAGGCACACAGGCACTGACTTTCTTCAGGTCAAAATTATTTTCCACTCTAACATCTCATGTGCTTTTTCCCCATAATATGTAGACACTGTTTTGCCTATTTTTTAGGAGCATTTTTCCAATTGTAGCATTATTTTTATGATAACTAACTACAGTATTTTTTTCCTACAACATTTCAGTGCTAATACTCAACACACTTTTATTGTCACTACAGCATTTACAAGCAAATGACGTGTGAAAATCCACAGTCATCGCAGCTGTACAAATATCCAATAAAGCTTAAATACACTTAACTCAATACAGTATACAGAGGAACAATATCTAATACAATATCTAAAAACAAAACAAACAAAGCAGAATCAAACAGTATACAACATAAATGATATACATGGGTCTAAGACGAAAAGGAGTTTTCAAGCATCAAAACAATATAAATGTTTAATACAACTTTTTTTTTTGTTTTTTTTTTGCCATACATTAGAATGTGTCCTGTTTAATTTTCTGAGCAAAAAAACATCCTACATTTTTACCATGATTTACAGAAGAGACCCACTAAAATGTCTGATAGCCTGAGGGAAGAAGCTGTCCATTATACGCCTGGATGTTTTACTTCTGATTCATTTTGTGACTATTATTCTCAGCAATGATTCCAATTATTTTAATCAATTTTTTATTAAAATTATTTAAATGAGCATAAATTAGACAGTGCAACAAATACTACAATGATGTAAAACACTTTACTGTTTAAATAATTATTTTCAACCCTCTATGGTCACCTTGGCAATTGAATCGCCATTGGCTAGTAAATTTTTAAGTTTACTCGCCAGACTGATATACCATATATGCATGTGTGTGTGTGTTTTAAATATATATACAGTGGGTACGGAAAGTATTCAGACCCCCTTAAATTTTTCACTCTTTGTTATATTGCAGCCATTTGCTAAAATCATTTAAGTTAATTTTTTTTCCTCATTAATGTACACACAGCACCCCATATTGACAGAAAAACACAGAATTGTTGACATTTTTGCAGATTTATTAAAAAAGAAAAACAGAAATATCACATGGTCCTAAGTATTCAGACCCGTTGCTCAGTATTTAGTAGAAGCACCCTTTTGATCTAATACAGCCATGAGTCTTTTTAGGAAAGATGCAACAAGTTTTTCACAACTGGATTTGGGGATCCTCTGCCATTCTCTCTGCGTGTGTGTGAGACAAGGTGTGCGCCTTTACACTAGAGTTCACGGTATGTCAAACACAGGTGCGTTGCACATCCATTCAGATGAACTGAGAAATATCACAGATCGCTTGACGGAGAGTGAAACTCTGAAGCGCTCAGTCAGTGTGTTCGGCGAGTGAAAATATATCTGTGCTAAACTTATACTTAGCGTCCAACTCACACACTGGCGAGTAAAATCTGAGAATTTATTAGCCAGTGGCTAATATTAGACATCATTTAGTCGCCCAGAGTGAAGATTAGTCGCATATGCGAGTGATTTACTCGCAATGTAGAGGGTTGAATTTTGTCAGATAACAGTAATGACAGTGAGGGAGTGCTTATTTCTCATAAAAATAATGTCATGCAAAAATGAATGGGACTTAAAATACACTTCATTTTCATTTTGTCAATGATGTAATTATTATAATTTCTAGACCACAAAAATGGCCATCTGTAACTCTCCCTGTTTTGACCGAAACCTTCACAGTGGTCACGGCTTTTACCTTACTGAGGAAAGCTGTGAAGGTTTGGTTTTATAGACTGTAAACGTATTTGCCTTTAAGCCAGAGGTCCATTAGGGTTTGCAGTTTTGTGACTGAAGATTTGAGTATATACAGTGTGGTGTCCTCAGAAATGCAAATGAGAATGGTTTTGTCTAACACGCTGTTTTTGGGTACTCATGAAGGCTGTACATGTGTTTTAGTGCATATTGTGTGTATGTATTTCTGGCACTGTGAAGCAGAGCAGGTGTGTTTTATTACGTAATATAAACAGTCATATCAGAGCTAAAGTGGGCAGAGAGCTCTGCTGCACCTGGTCTGTCTCTTTGCATCTGTCTCACTCGCTCTTCTCTGTTTCGGTTCTGCTCAGAAAAGTTGTCTGATTATGTTCACACTTCAAATCCATTTACAGGTCTTTAGATCCCTGCATCTTGTGTTTGTCTGCTTTAGTCATATTTTGTGTGATTTCATAGCAGTGAGGTGTGTTTGTGCTAGTTCTGATAGCAAAGCAGTTAACTACTTGACCCTAGATGGAGGTCAGACCAAACTCTGCTGATAGAAGCCCTTCTATTAGACATTTCTGAGCACCTAACTCAACCTCTAACCCTAAACCAAACCATTTTCAATATAAAACCATTTAAAGACAGGATGTACATGTAACGGGCAGATACAACTACAGTAAACAACTACAATTTATTCAGCATTGACCAATATTCCAAGCCTTCTGAAGACAAACGATGGCTTTGTTTGAGGAACAGGCCCAAAGCGATTCTGTCTCCATCTGCTGTAACGCTCAAATCACAATCACATTAGGTTTGTTGGACTTTGGCTGGATTTAATCGATAAGTGAGATTTGCTGTTCGGAAACACAAGAATGTCTCAGCTATGTGGTAAACAGTCTCGTTGGCTGTAACAATGAACATACGAATGATTGCAAATGGCCTTTCTGAATGTGCTTGTTAGTGCATTGTACGGCTAATGTGGCTAAAATTAATGTTGTTGAATTCACACAGACCAAAATAATGTTGTCATACTCAAAACCGTGTGACCGGACCGATCCCAAAACAATCACTTTATAATTCATAACCGCACCTTTATTATGCACAATACATTAAGATGATTGTTCTCCAGTTTTATTGTTGCAGGAGAATCCAAAGTACAAGCTGTAAAGGCTCACACTTCTTCTGGAAAGGGGGCGGAGGCAGTAGCTCATTTGCATATAAATAGACGTACATGAAAAACAGCATGTTTTGCTTCCCCCTAAAAAGAGGCATTTAGGGCATGGTATAATAAATGATCTGTGGGGTATTTTGAGCTGAAACTTCACAGACACATTCTGGGGACACCTGAGACATCTTGTAAAAAGGCAGTTTTTGTAATAAATACCCGTGACTGTACTTTTATCTGCCTGTTAAGTGTTTTCTGTAGATTTACTACAGACCCTCTGTCTGTCTGGTAAGATGACAATTTGGTTCGGCTCATTCTGCAGTTGCTCGGTTATGGCTGTCAGACATAGGTGCTTAGCATCTCCTCACTAATCTGAGTCTAGCTGATGTTTGATATATCAGTGCTGCCTGTAAATCTTCAGCGTCTCCTTCACTCTGAGCATGAGATGAGATTAATAGGAGATGAGCAGGTGCTCATTCAGTTTCTTCACATCTGCTGTGCTCTCTCTTACTGAAGCATCTGGAAATGAATTGTGAGTACTAAAGATAACCATTTAAGAATCATTCTTTTATAAGTACAAATACAAGATACAATTATTTTAAAATATTGATGGGGATGTATCTGATTAGGCTAAAGGAAAAAATACAACCATTTAATATTTAAATTTTATATCAAAGCATAATGAAACATATATCAGCAATTTACTTTATATCTGCAGTCACAACTTTGGTCTAGGTTGTCGATTTATCAGATTCAGATTAATGTTTTATTGTCCTCGATGGAGGAAATTTGTTATCCACATGAATTGTAATTTTAAATACTTTTTTTTACCCATCTTTATTGTTCATTAGTAGCACTATATTATAAAACTACTGAAAACTTTTCAGTTTCTGTAGTGCTTGTTCTCACATCTTCTTGAACAAGTTTGCTGAAATGGTTAAGTAGCTGTTTTCTGTGAAATTGTTTTTGGTGTAACCACCTCTCACAGTACCAGCATACCTCTGTTGGGTAAGTATTTAAATATTTAGGCTATGGTGCTTGATTGTGCTGATATCTTGCTGACCAAAAATGTTAGATTGAAATCCAGTCTCTGTGCCAGGAATATTGGATCCAGTTTCCTTAAAAGCACGTCTGACTTTATTAACTAAATGTCTTCAGCCTGAGAGGTTTACAATGGAAGCCGTGAAAAGCAGGAAGTAGGAGATGAAGTCATGATAAAAATGAACAGGGTTTATTGAATAATCTTAGTTGCATATGTTTCAGTGCTTAGACTTCATCCCTACTTTTTTTGTGCAGACTTTGTCCTGTACTCAGTCTGACCAGCACAAATCAGTCAGCAGAGCTGGGTAGTAACTGATTACGTGTAATCTGGATTACATAATCAGATTCCAAAAATTAAGTACATGTAATTAGATTCAATTGCATTTTAAAATACTCGTAATCAGACGACATATTATTCACACAATAGCAATAAATTATTCATAATTTACTGATTCTCCCTAATTCCTATTTTTCATCTTTTAAATGTTCCTTTCTGAAATGGCCTAACACTTATATATATTCAGAAAGTCTTCCAGTTCTGTCAGGACCACTATCATCAAAGATGATTGACAATTAGCATACAGTTTGGATTGGCGGTATGGTTCCGTTCTGGGCAAGAACTCCCTGCGCATCCATGCAGCCTAGCATGAATGAGAGCAGGGAGAGCAGCGATAACCCCCCAGGGTAAACAGAACAGAACCAACATAAATGTATTGCAGATATCGTTAAAGTTCAATAATGTTATGTACACATTTTAGAATTAGTCTGATTCAAAGGAGAATCAGAAGGCTGAATCCTGACTGACAGAGGAGGAGTTGGGGATGGAGGAGGGTAATTAGCTATTGAGCAATGCGAAAACTGCTGATACTACTGCAGGACCTTATATATGATGCTTAGATAGGTGTCGTATTCCCATAGGGAGATGGGGATAAGCTGAGAGTCAGCTGATGCGAGCTTGACTAACGTGACCTGCCAGAACTAACGCTACGCTTGATTTAAGCACATAAAAATGTTTTTCATTAGTACATTTCAAAGTACAGGTGTACTGAATTTGATTTCTTATCAAAATGGAACAAAAATGGTTCTAAAAAAAGGAATCATTGTTGTCTTTTAGCAAAATATATGTTCCGTTATATTTTGAATATAGATGAATGTGTGTAAGTGCATGAGGGGTCAGATGTTATCTGTCTGACAGACAGTCACCAAACAAGCCAAAACCTGCTTCACTTCACCACAAAGTCAATTTATCTGATTTCATTTTCTTTTGCTCTTTCTCATCAATCAGATAACGCCGTTGCCCTCATATGCCGAGTGTTTTCTGTTCACTCTTCACACGCTACGAGAAACTGCTACTGACTCCGACATGGAGCCGAAGTCACCCACCATCCTCCTCCTCCTCCGCTTCTGCCCCTCTCTTTCTGAGTTAAAGAGATAGCTCATCCAGTAATGAAAATCTGTCATTATTTATTCACCCTCATGTTCCATGAATCTGTCATGGTCCAAAAAAAGACAAAAGCATGGTAACAGTCTTCAATAGTCATGCAACAGCTTTGTGTGAAGAACAGACTGAAATTGAAGTCATTTTTTGTGCACTGAAGCTCTGAAATCATTCATATGAAGAAAAAAAAAAACATTGATATGTCATTACCTCAAAATGAAATGCATGCGCCTGTTTGAATATGGCAAATGCAGAATGATGCTTGAGCCAGTGTTATTTTAGGATTATTGAGATACTACTAAAGTTTTTATTAATATTTTGGATTCATTTTTATTTTTATGTCTATTTGTATGTCTACATAGTTTTTAATTTTATATGTAATGCATCTAATTTGTGCATAAATGGCTGTTATGTTAAATAAAGTTTACTAACTATAGCAACTATATCAAGTACCTGCACGCCGTTGTTGTTGTCTCGTCTACCCTCAGACGCGCTGCAATGGCGATCCTGCGTGCAATTCTCAAAACGCCCACAAGATGGCGGCATTTATCGGTGAATCCGATATTACAAAACCGATATCCGATTATGGTAAAATGCTTAAATATCGGTAAATCGATATATCGGTCGATCTCTAGTCACTAGTCACGTGGCTATAACTGCACAGAAAATTGAGAGGCCACACAGCATTTGACCACTGGATTGACAAAAATCATTTCAATTTTCTCAACATTTCAACATTGCATCAACTACTGATGAAGTTAGATGAACACTTTTTTTTTTAAATCACAGGTTTTTTAACCATGTATTACCATGTCTTTGGAAGGCTTTTGTCTTTCAAACACATTAAAGTGCACAAATTGACGTTATTTCTTGTTTGCAGGGATTCCCAATGTTGTTGTTTTTTATCATCTGAACCTCTTTCTCCTAATATATTACCTTCAAAAATAATTAAAAACAGTTACAAAATAATTACGTTAAAATAATTAAGTATCACATTTTCATGTTCACGGTTCTCTGACGCTGGTTATTGGTCACATGACATGCAGGTAAACAAATGAAATATTTCATTTTTTAGTAAGTATTTTATTTTGATTGATGTTATTTTAAAAACATTTATTTTAATTTTACATTTTTATAATTTAATTAATTATTAGCTTTTCATCCCCTTTTAATCCCCTGCAGTTCCTTCATGAACCTACATGATGTAATGTAATGTTTAATGCACTTTATGTTGTTACTAACAATGAATGGAATAGATTTTCTTTTTTCTTTGTATTTTTATATCAATATGATACAAAATTATCCTATTTAAATCAATGTGATAAACGAGTTAGGTCAAAAGTAATCTAAAAGTATTCAAAAAGTAGTCTGATTATATTACCTATGTAAATTGATTGCAGTACTAACTACAATTTTTTGTCATGTAATTTGGAATCAGTAACGGATTACAGTTTTGAAGTAATCTACCCAGCTCTGTCAGTCAGTCTACTTGCTAAGTCATGACATATCGAATACTGTTTCCAGGTCCAAGCCTCTACTCCAATGCATTCTCAATAGCTGTCCATGAGCACTATTTATTTAGAGCACACCTTTATACACCTTTAAGCTAAACTTATCTAGGTTAGATAAAAGTTAGGATCATTGTTTTTTTGGGAATACTACAGTATACCATGAGTGTATTTCTGTGTTTCTGACATTTCTGTGTTTAATCTATGTGTTATCTATGATGCATGTATGAAGCAGGTTATGTTAGCCACCTATCAGTTTTTCTATATTTACAATATTTAAATTCACACTCTAGTTACTCTAGTGCTTGCTCTCATTTCTCCTTCAGTATCTCTTCTGTTATGTAGGGAATTCAGATTCTTTTTAAAGTTTTGTCTTTAGAACAATCGTAAGAAAAAGAGATAAGAACATTCTAAAGAAATGTTTTGGGGAATAAAAATATATTTACCTTCATTTTTAAGTTAGCAAATACGAAGATAGTAGTAGAAGAAATTTTATTCTTTAGAATGTTTTGTGAATCCAGCCCCTGGTCTCTCCTTCAGCAGTCAGACGTGTGATTTTTCGGATTGATTGCGCTCAAGTTTCCGTTATGAAGATTGCTTTCAAAATCCCTCACACTTTCATCCTGGGAAACACCAAGAGAAAGAAAGGTCTGTGAGTTTGTGATTAAAATCAGGGTCTTCCCTATAGGGCTTATAAACTTAATAAGATCCCAGTCTATTTCTAGAATAACGATGATATAAGAATAATGATAGTGATATTTAGCGGGGAAGGTCCCGAGGTTGCCAGATTTGCGTAAAAAAAATCAGCCATACATCCATTCAAAGCTAGGCGGAAAACTGCAGGCTTAGAAACACTGTAAGACTTGGCAACACTGGAAGGTCCTGGCAGATCGCAGGCCGGATTTTCGCAGAAAAAAGGGTTCAGTGAATAAATGCACACACTGGAAAAACTGCTACATATAACGACTTTCTACTTGGGGACCTATGAAAGCAGTTGAATCTTCTGTTTATTCAGCTGCAGCAATAGCTGGATGGAGATTTACTGCTGATCACAGAACCGTGCTTCACTGAAAGATACGCATGACAATCGCAGCTTCTGTTGAATCGCGATCTCGATTCCATTTCGATTTATCGTGCAGCCCTAGTGATAACGTCATCACCATTCTAGCAAAAATGAGTGGCATTATATAGGTTCTTAACAGCTACTACAGCTGGTTTGAGTCTTTGAGGATCTGGTCATTTAGTTTTAGCATTAAATCAGATTTGGTCCATCCATCCATCCATTCTCCAAAGCGCTTGTCCTGTGGTTGGATGCTGGAGCCTATACCTGCGTCTCTGGTCAAAGGCAGGTGGTTAGGTCATTTTTCTCTGTAACACTTTAGTTTAGGGACCAATTCTCACTATTAACTAGTTGCTTATTAGCATACATATTACTAGCATTTTGGCTGTTTATAAAGCACCTATTAAAGCCTTATTCTGCATGACCATATTTTAGATTCCTTAATCCTACCCAATACCTAAACTTAACAACTTAACTATTATTAATAAGCAGCAAATTAGGAGTTTGAGGCAAAAGTCATAGTTAATAGTTAGTTATTAGTAAGAATTGTTCCCTAAACTAGTGTGACCTTTTTCTCATATTTGTCTATTAGTTTTGGTTCACATTGTGTGTCCTGTGTGTCCTGTTCGAAATCACATTTCGAAAGAGGCAATTTCACCTGCTAAAACTGCCGTGTTTCCCATAATATTTAGACTGTTTAGCCATATTCACTATCAGTTTTGCACACATGGTTTCATTCCATTTCATCTCTGGGTTTCTTCCTGTCAGTGTTGGCATATGTTGGCATGACAACCGATCCACTTCACGGATGGGAAAAGCGTGTCGGGAGCTGAATCTTTTTGTTCAGGAGGAATGGTGCACTCTTTATTACTTGCAATTGTTTCGTCACGGTGCTTGTCTGATGGAGGACATGTTGTTCTTATTTCCTGAGCAGGTGGCTTTGTGTGGGCTCACAGGAAATGAATAAGTGATAAGCAGGAAATATTGAAATCAGTAACAGTGATATTGGATGTCCAAACACCTGAGCATCATGGCATGGGAGCTGAATGAGCATATTTGTTTATTTTTATTCATTGTCATTTTATTTACCAATTTATTATAATATTTAAATGTTGTATATTGAATTATGTGCTGTCTTTAAGAGTGTTTGGATGTGATAATGTTATTTGCTCTTTTGTGTGTTCCAATCACTCGATTAAGAAATATTATTATTACCAATTAAAACAATAAGAGGTTTCTGCTGGTGTGTTTCTCCCCAAATGATGCCTGAAGATCATTTTTCATTGTGTTTGGTTTAAGGTGTCCATGCACTAGCTGAATAAATACATCTAAGAAGAATATATTTTTGCAACAAAAAACAGTCAGCCTTTTTTTGATGATGCAGAACGCGCACATAGAGTAGTCTTGACATGTTGAATTCTTTGCT
>NW_015643184.1:102590-110490 GCF_001515625.1 Sinocyclocheilus rhinocerous | reverse complement strand
CACAGAATAAGGCACGCAATATATTTCATAGTATTTAAGCAGTGATAAAGGCATTGCATTATAAATATACTTTATTTTAATGAAAATTATAATAATAAGAACTCAGATAAACCGTATATTGCCGTAGTCGTGTGTTTATTAGTCACGCTGAATCAATGAAAGCAGTTGAATCTTCTGTTTATTCAGCTGCAGCAATAGCTGGATGGAGATTTACTGCTGATCACAGAACCGTGCTTCACTGAAAGATACGCATGACAATCGCAGCTTCTGTTGAATCGCGATCTCGATTCCATTTCGATTTATCGTGCAGCCCTAGTGATAACGTCATCACCATTCTAGCAAAAATGAGTGGCATTATATAGGTTCTTAACAGCTACTACAGCTGGTTTGAGTCTTTGAGGATCTGGTCATTTAGTTTTAGCATTAAATCAGATTTGGTCCATCCATCCATCCATTCTCCAAAGCGCTTGTCCTGTGGTTGGATGCTGGAGCCTATACCTGCGTCTCTGGTCAAAGGCAGGTGGTTAGGTCATTTTTCTCTGTAACACTTTAGTTTAGGGACCAATTCTCACTATTAACTAGTTGCTTATTAGCATACATATTACTAGCATTTTGGCTGTTTATAAAGCACCTATTAAAGCCTTATTCTGCATGACCATATTTTAGATTCCTTAATCCTACCCAATACCTAAACTTAACAACTTAACTATTATTAATAAGCAGCAAATTAGGAGTTTGAGGCAAAAGTCATAGTTAATAGTTAGTTATTAGTAAGAATTGTTCCCTAAACTAGTGTGACCTTTTTCTCATATTTGTCTATTAGTTTTGGTTCACATTGTGTGTCCTGTGTGTCCTGTTCGAAATCACATTTCGAAAGAGGCAATTTCACCTGCTAAAACTGCCGTGTTTCCCATAATATTTAGACTGTTTAGCCATATTCACTATCAGTTTTGCACACATGGTTTCATTCCATTTCATCTCTGGGTTTCTTCCTGTCAGTGTTGGCATATGTTGGCATGACAACCGATCCACTTCACGGATGGGAAAAGCGTGTCGGGAGCTGAATCTTTTTGTTCAGGAGGAATGGTGCACTCTTTATTACTTGCAATTGTTTCGTCACGGTGCTTGTCTGATGGAGGACATGTTGTTCTTATTTCCTGAGCAGGTGGCTTTGTGTGGGCTCACAGGAAATGAATAAGTGATAAGCAGGAAATATTGAAATCAGTAACAGTGATATTGGATGTCCAAACACCTGAGCATCATGGCATGGGAGCTGAATGAGCATATTTGTTTATTTTTATTCATTGTCATTTTATTTACCAATTTATTATAATATTTAAATGTTGTATATTGAATTATGTGCTGTCTTTAAGAGTGTTTGGATGTGATAATGTTATTTGCTCTTTTGTGTGTTCCAATCACTCGATTAAGAAATATTATTATTACCAATTAAAACAATAAGAGGTTTCTGCTGGTGTGTTTCTCCCCAAATGATGCCTGAAGATCATTTTTCATTGTGTTTGGTTTAAGGTGTCCATGCACTAGCTGAATAAATACATCTAAGAAGAATATATTTTTGCAACAAAAAACAGTCAGCCTTTTTTTGATGATGCAGAACGCGCACATAGAGTAGTCTTGACATGTTGAATTCTTTGCTCTCTTTCTTTCTTTCTTTCTTTCTGTCACCTCCTCATTATGCATCTTTCCCATCTCTAGAACTCTCATTCTTCTGTTATGTGGCATCTTGACCATTGTGTATTCCATTCACATATTGTATGAACAGTATGCGTTCTGTATCCCCTGTATTATGATGTATCTATTTTTGGTCTGCTCAGTTTGGAGATTGAGCACTCCCTGCAGAGCTCAGGTATTTTCAGTCCCTTCACAAGCACCTTCTGTGACCCGTGGTCTGAATATGGCCATCTCCCACTGTCCTGCATCCTGTTCTTCACTCCACAGTGTGCAGACTTCATTAGTGCTTCCTGACTGCTCCATTAGTCAGTCTCAGGAACGCCCTCGCACACACATTAACCACGGGAAGCTCTTCCAGGCCAGCGTGCTTCAATGAGGAGTCCCATGCACCAGTAATTTCATTTATTACGACATCGTGTCCTGACCAGACTGATCAGAATTTCACAGCAGAATCTTCACTGGTAGTGTTGAAAGTTCAGTCGTAGAGTTCAGCCGTACATTATTTCCTTGCTGAATATCTTGTTTCACATAGAAATACATCACAGATGTTAAACGGATTGAGAATATATCATGTTGACTTGAAGAGGATGAATCAGCATGATAGATTTTGTCAGCCGAATCTCAGATGTCTTAGGTGGAGGTTTTTTTTTTTTACAGTTCTGAACTTTAGAGACAAGATCCAATTAGGAGCCATTCTCTTTTCTTTTGGGATAGAATTTTTTCTAATCTATCATTCCAAGTCATGCTCTCGCATAGAATTTTCTCCTTATTCATCTCATTCGTCTGTCTTTGAACTTCTTTGCCTTCTGTTTTATTGCCCTGTTAGATTTCATTTAATCAGTGATAGCTCCATTCAGGTGATATTATGCAAAATTTAGATAATCTCTTTCATTTTAGAGGGGTTGAATGATAGGTCCAATACTCGACTGTCTGTAGTGTGTAAGAATCTACTTATATCGTACATGCAAAATTTGCTCACCGTTTGTGTGTCATTTAATTGACTTAATGAATCATGTACATATTTGGGTAATGATAACAGTGTCTTTATGAGAAATGTAATTACTAGGCAATGGATATATTGTCTGTTTACTGATTTTGATATATATAATACATCAAAATGCTTTGATAATACTCTGACTTGTGTATTATCAATAATTGTATTATCAATTAGAAGATTGGGTAACACTTTAGAATACTGAACACATATTCACTATTAACTAAGAGTTTCCCTCAAACTCGTAATTTGCTGCTTATTAATAGTCAGTAAGGTAGTTAATAAGTTTAGGTATGGGGTAGGGTTAAGGGATCTAGAACAGAATACAGAATAAGGCATTAATATGTGCCTAATAAGTACTAATCAACAGCCAATATGCTTGTAATATGTATGCTAATATGCAACTAGATAATAGTGAGAATTGGACCTTAAAATAAAGTGTTACCGAAGATTATATTTAAAATATCTTTTGTAGTTTAGATAATGAGAGTGAGGATAGAAAACACAGCAGTCCGTGCTCAGTTGATGTAACAAATCATGTAAACCTCGCACACACATTAACCATGGGAAGCTCTACCAGGCCAGTGTGCTTCAATGAGGAGTCCCATGCACTGCATGCACCAGTAATTTAATTTATTACGACATCGTGTCCTGACCAGACTGATCAGAATTTCACAGCAGAATCTTCACTGGTAGTTTTGAAATAATATGATGTGACTGAAGCTTCACCATCAAATTAATTAAAGTCAGTTTTATCTACAATTTACTTTTTTAGTACACTTTCCGGGTGTAATTTTGCACGATTTAGTGCCTATTATTCCAATGAAAATTGTTTGCTGTTTGCCATACTTTCCTGTGCAGGCTAATAGTTAATGTCAATGAAAAGTGAAATATAGGCTGTTATGGATAATGCCAACACTTAAATACCTTAAATTTAATGGCAATACATTAATTAAGATTTCAACAAAAACAGCAACTGATAGATATGAAATGAAACGTTACCAGTGTGATACATGGAGAAGCTCTGGAGGATGAACTTGACCTTTAGCCTCCACGTTCCAGTCAGAAATCCTCCTCACAAGTGGCATGCTCTGCAAACTCCCATTCAGCACCGACTCCATTCTGATATGTAGTGGCCACTTATCACCATCCAATCAAATCTTGATTAATAAAATCAAGTTCAGCCCTACATTATTTCCTTGCTGAATATCTTGTTTCACATAGAAATACATCACAGATGTTAAATGGATTGAGAATATGTCATGTTGACTTGAAGAGCATGAATCAGCATGATAGATTTTGTCAGCCGAATCTCAGATGTCTTAGGTGGAGGTTTTTTTTTTTTACAGTTCTGAACTTTAGAGACAAGATCCAATTAGGAGCCATTCTCTTTTCTTTTGGGATAGAATTTTTTCTAATCTATCATTCCAAGTCATGCTCTCGCATAGAATTTTCTCCTTATTCATCTCATTCGTCTGTCTTTGAACTTCTTTGCCTTCTGTTTTATTGCCCTGTTAGATTTCATTTAATCAGTGATAGCTCCATTCAGGTGATATTATGCAAAATTTAGATAATCTCTTTCATTTTAGAGGGGTTGAATGATAGGTCCAACAGATGTCTTAGGTGGAGGTTTTTTTTTTTTACAGTTCTGAACTTTAGAGACAAGATCCAATTAGGAGCCATTCTCTTTTCTTTTGGGATAGAATTTTTTCTAATCTATCATTCCAAGTCATGCTCTCGCATAGAATTTTCTCCTTATTCATCTCATTCGTCTGTCTTTGAACTTCTTTGCCTTCTGTTTTATTGCCCTGTTAGATTTCATTTAATCAGTGATAGCTAATTAAGCAATATCACTCCATTCAGGTGATATTATGCAAAATTTAGATAATCTCTTTCATTTTAGAGGGGTTGAATGATAGGTCCAATACTCGACTGTCTGTAGTGTGTAAGAATCTACTTATATCGTACATGCAAAATTTGCTCACCGTTTGTGTGTCATTTAATTGACTTAATGAATCATGTACATATTTGGGTAATGATAACAGTGTCTTTATGAGAAATGTAATTACTAGGCAATGGATATATTGTCTGTTTACTGATTTTGATATATATAATACATCAAAATGCTTTGATAATACTCTGACTTGTGTATTATCAATAATTGTATTATCAATTAGAAGATTGGGTAACACTTTAGAATACTGAACACATATTCACTATTAAGTAAGAGTTTCCCTCAAACTCGTAATTTGCTGCTTATTAATAGTCAGTAAGGTAGTTAATAAGTTTAGGTATGGGGTAGGGTTAAGGGATCTAGAACAGAATACAGAATAAGGCATTAATATGTGCCTAATAAGTACTAATCAACAGCCAATATGCTTGTAATATGTATGCTAATATGCAACTAGA
Organism: Sinocyclocheilus rhinocerous; assembly: GCF_001515625.1. Lineage (NCBI taxonomy): Eukaryota > Metazoa > Chordata > Actinopteri > Cypriniformes > Cyprinidae > Sinocyclocheilus > Sinocyclocheilus rhinocerous. Next base: position 105,395 of record NW_015643184.1, on the reverse strand, counting down.
TAATAGTGAGAATTGGACCTTAAAATAAAGTGTTACCGAAGATTATATTTAAAATATCTTTTGTAGTTTAGATAATGAGAGTGAGGATAGAAAACACAGCAGTCCGTGCTCAGTTGATGTAACAAATCATGTAAAAAATGTATCATTTTTATTTGAAAATTAAACATTTTATCAAAGCGAATCTATGTATCAGCATATGAGAGCCATTTTATCCATCTTCTTGGAAAACGATGACATACTCAAATCATCAGGTAGTGTGGGTTTTCCGGGAAAAGCGTTTATTCCCTGGACCTCTGCTTCTTGTAAATACTGCCATGTATTGTGCATGTTATTATTTGACAGACATCGATGTTGTAATAATCAAATGATGTGGATTTGAAAACGGATGAATCATAAGGGTTTTTTTTTTTAGACAGCAAGTATTAAGTGAAATCACTGATGCCCATAAGTGGGTTATGTCGATATTTTTAGTTCTAATATACCAACTGACAGCCAGCCAGCCAAATTTTTGACAGACTTGATAACGTGCATTAGGGGTAAACTATGTTTGATTTTTGGGTCAATATGAAATCTGCTGGAGACGTTCAGAATGCTTTTTGCGTAGTTCATATTTTACGGAATTAAGTTTATTTTGTGGCTTAAATAAATTACATGTTATTCAGAGACTGACATGTTTGACTTGGCAAAAATATTACATTCAGCTGTGGCAAATTGGTTGAATTTTGAAAATCAAGTTATTTATGTATTTTTTTTACTAGGAAAGGAGCAAAAATCTTTCATTTAAACTCATGAAAATGCAGATAGATAGATAGATAGATAGATAGATTCATTGTTTACCATATTACCATCAGTCTTCATAAGTGTGAGGCAGCACTTCAGTTAGAGAATGAGTGGGTCTCTTCTGAGCCAGTCCAAAGCACTTCTACACTAAATCGTATGTCTTACACAAACTCTTCAAGCCTTTGATCCAGCACGTTCCAGCCTGTGTGTGTTCCTGTGCTCTGGTAAATTTAACACAAATACACACACAAACTGAAACCTACCAGGCATATTTCAGTGAGATGTTCTGCTCCATCATTTCAGTGTTTATAACGGTGAGTCTTGTGTCTGGCTGAACTGTCCTGATGTTTCCTGAGATTGGCACTGGACGCTCACATTAACTGAATTCGAGTGCTGAATCTATGCCAGTACTGTAATGCTGAGATAGACTCCTCTTTCTCTCTCTCTCTCTCTCTCTCTCTCTCTCTCTCTCAGGCAGTTGTCCACAAGACATCCTTTTTCACATCACGTTCCAGCCTGTGTGTGTTCCTGTGCTCTGGTAAATTTAACACAAATACACACACAAACTGAAACCTACCAGGCATATTTCAGTGAGATGTTCTGCTCCATCATTTCAGTGTTTATAACGGTGAGTCTTGTGTCTGGCTGAACTGTCCTGATGTTTCCTGAGATTGGCACTGGACGCTCACATTAACTGAATTCGAGTGCTGAATCTATGCCAGTACTGTAATGCTGAGATAGACTCCTCTTTCTCTCTCTCTCTCTCTCTCTCTCTCTCTCTCTCTCTCAGGCAGTTGTCCACAAGACATCCTTTTTCACATCATTCTTTCATTCATGTCAAGCAAATGAAAGAATCCATCAATAAACACTATTCTTTTAAAATGTGCCTTGCCATCTGTTAGAAAACTACTCTTTAGATTTGGAAAAACAAATGTAATTTTAACTTAAGTAGTTTTAAAACCAGGGAATATAGTATGCATGTCTCCTGTTTTTCCTATAGGCTACATAAAACTTCTTAAAGGGGTCATATGATGCTGCTAAAAACAACATTATTTGGTGTATTTGGTGTAATGAAATGTGTTTATGCAATTTAAGGTTCTCTCACATCGTGACGTAGACATGTGGGGTGTGTTAGAACGAGCCGTTTTAGGTAGGCGTGGTTGACTCTTAACTTTTATAAAGAATATCTCTTTGGATTTGAGACTTTAGTCTTTGCAACTTTACAGATCTTCTTTATGCACCAAGAGCTTGTAACACTCCAAAGAGAAAGGAAAAATTGAAATCGCATCATATGACCCCTTTAAATTACAAAAACATTATCCAGCATTTATGCCTTGCACCTAAGTAGCATGTTTTTAATTCGTTTTTTATACTTTTATACTGCTGTGTGTATATAACACATACCTGTAACACGTACCTAAAGCCATATACATTTTAGTGCACAGTACAAATTATGTTATTCATAATATTACATACTACATGGTTAAAACGAAAAAAGATTATTACTGTTACACACGACTTGGGCTTTAAAGCCAAAGTACAAGTTTGTCCTTTGTTGCGCTCCGTCTTGGGAACAGTGCATGTGACATACTTTTGGTCATAAGCACAGTCAGCTGACCACATGGACTTTGCTCAGAAGGTCTACTAGGTAGGTGTGCACAACGAACATGTCCATTGAAGCTCACAGTCAGTGGAATATACAGTACTTTGAACAGCTTGCACACTCCACATGTGCGCTAGACGGAGCGGAGTGCGAAATGAAGTATAAACGGGCCTTAAATGCTAAATTTTAAGTAAGTTTCATTAATTGCACTAGTGTCATTTCCTTATGTACCCACAGCTACACATCAACTACACAACAGCTTTGACAAACTAAGTGCAAATCATGTGATTTCTGTTTTTTTCCCAATTCAATAAGTTTTACTACTACAATATATCTAGTAGAGTGTATTCTGTAGTAATCAATGTGTAATTTCACTGACTTTTTCTGTTCTTTTATTGACCACCCCATGTCAAGTCAAGTCA
>NW_015643184.1:77377-102460 GCF_001515625.1 Sinocyclocheilus rhinocerous | reverse complement strand
AAAATAAGATATTTTTGATGAAATCCGAGAGCTTTCTGACCCTGCATAGACAGCATTGCAACTGACATATTCAAGGCCCAGAAAGGTAGTAGGACATTGTTAAAATAGTCCATGTGACATCAGTGGTTAAACCCTAATGTTATGCAGCTACGAGAATACTTTTTTTGCGCAAAGAAAACAAAAATAACGACTTGACCCAGATCCGGCATAATGACGTCATCACGCCGGATCTGGGTCCAAAGTGATGCAGTAGAGACGAAAATGTGGAGTTATTTTTGTTTTCTTTGCGCAGAAAAGTATTCTCGTAGCTTCTTAACTTTACAGTTGAACCACTGATGTTACACGGACTACTTTGTCGATCATCTTGGTACTTTTCTGGACTTTGAACGTGGTAGTTACCTTGCTGTCTATGGGAGGGTTCATCAAAAATATCTTAAATTGTGTGCCGAAGATGAACGAAGGTCTTACGGGTTTCGAACAACACGAGGGTAAGTAATTAATGACAGAATTTTCATTTTTGGGTGAACTAACCCTTTAATTTATCAACTGAAGTATGTATAATTTGATATCAACAATTCTAACGATTGTTTTGTTGTAAAATAATCAGTGGAGTAGTGTTGAGTGTGTCTTTCAAAAACATTCTTGTCATGTGCACTTCTAACAGTGAAATGTGATTTGAAAGAAATTATGATTTGAAAATTGTGATTTGAAAGAGATTAGACAATTATGTTAAATGCCATACTTTTGATGACATATCATTAATATTGTATCAAATAGGGATGTCTCTTGATTCACTCAAACCCAGGCCAAACGGCACCAAATTGTTGGAAGGACATGTTAAAGAGTCTACATGGAGTTCATTTGAAATCATGAAAATTATGGAGCTGCTTCTGGCTATGTGCCCCAGTTGAGCACTGTCTCTCCGTTGAGGAAATACATTTGATGTGATGTGTCTCGTCTCTTTGCTGTCATTGTTTTAGTGCTTTACCCTTGACTGCTTTGATCAGCTTTAAATTCAGCATTCTCTTTTGCACTCTTTCTTTTCCTTGTTGTTAGAAACTTCAAACAGCTCTCGTCCCTGTACAGCAGTCACTCCCTTCAAAGACTGCCTTTGTTATATATTCTTAAGCAGTGTTGGGAGTAACGCATTACAAAAGTAATAATATTACAGTAGTATATTACTTTTTGCTGTAACGCAGTAATATAACGCATTACTAATACAATTTGGGTAATATTTTATAATTTTATGCTATATAGACCTACCACATTACCCTCCACTGGATGTAGAATGAGCAGCATTAAACTACATTTTGGCATTTTATAATACTTCTGTGGATATTTTGGTGAAAGTAACTCAAAAGTAACTCAAAAGTAGTGTAACGCATTACAATTCAGAGACAGTAATATTGTAACGTAACTAATTACTTTCAAAAGACAGTAACTAGTAATATATAATGTATTACATTTTGGAAGTAACTTGCCCAACTCTGTTCTTAAGACAGTTTTAGTCAGCTCAGAAAGACCATTGCTATATGTAGAAAAAATAGGTCAAATTGCCAAATGTAATCAGTGGAAATATGAGATGATTAATTACTGTGGTTGTTAGATGCTTGGAGATAGACTAAATAATTCTGAAGCATTTCTTGTGTGTGGCCAGCCATGACAGCAGGACATGTTTGGTTTAGAAGCTGCATTAGCTTTCTTTAATAATCATTAAGCTCTCCTCCCTGTGGACCGGAGACCAGCTGTCCTTTGGGAAAACTGTTAACAGCTATTTGCCTGCCACTGTTGACTTAACAATAATCTTCTTCCCTCGTGTAGAAAAGCACAGTGCGTCTGAGACACGATGCCGTGATTGCCCAGAATTCTATAGCGAGAGTGATTTCACATGACTGGCGTCAGCATTATATATCGTATATATAATGAATATAATGACGTATATCCGAATGAACCGGCTACTGAAATTAGAAAAAATGAAGGGCGGGGCTTGATTTCATCCTTCGGGAATTGATTGGATCGTTGGAAGTTGGGCGTTGCTAACAAAATGAAGGCAGAAACGAGACAGACCAAGATAGCCCCGCCCTCACGCCATAGCACATGACAGGAAGAGAAGAGAAGTCGTTTCGAGGGGGGAGGGAAGGTTAACGTATTTGATTAAAGATTATGAGAGCACGTGAATTTAAAAAAAATAATGAAGTGCACAGATAAATCATTTATAATAAACAGTACAATATTACATATAAAATAAGAATTGTACATTTTGATTTCATGGCGACTTTAATACGCAATAAGCCGTGAAAAAAGTACTCAGAGTGGTGCATAAAGAAACATTTCCACTGCATCTCAGCCCTGCCACAAAAGGACCAGTTGACATCATGTCAGTGATTCTCTCGTTAACACAGGTGAGAGTGTTGCCGAGGACAAGGCTAGAGATCACTCCGTCATGCTGACTGAGTAAGAATAACAGACTGGAAGCTTTAAAAGGAGGGTGGTGCTTGAAATCATTGTTCTTCCTCTGTTAACCATGGTTACCTGCAAGGAAACATGTGCCATCATCATTGCTTTGCACAAAAAGGGATTCACAGGCAAGGATAATGCTGCGAGTGAGATTGCACCTAAATCAACCATTTATCGAATCATCAAGAACTTCAAAGAGAGAGGTTCAATTGTTGTGAAGAAGGCTTCAGGGCGCGCAAGAAAGTCCAGCGAGTGCCAGTACCGTCTCCTAAAGTTGATTCAGCTGCGGGATCGGGGCACCACCAGTGCAGAGCTTGCTCAGGAATGGCAGCAGGCAGGTGTGAGTGCATCTGCACGCATAGTGAGGCGAAGACTTTTGGAGGATGGCCTGGTGTCAAGAAGGGCAGCAAAGAAGCCACTTCTCTCCAAGAAAAACATCAGGGACAGACTGATATTCTGCAAAAGGTACAGGGATTGGACTGCTGAGGACTGGGGTAAAGAAATTTTCTCTGATGAATCCCCTTTCTGATTGTTTTGGGCATCTGGAAAAAAAGCTTATCCGGAGAAGAAAAGGTGAGCGCTTCCATCAGTCCTTTGTCATGCCAACAGTAAAGCATCCTGAGACCATTCATGTGTGGGGTTGCTTCTCAGCCAAGGGAGTGGGCTCACTCACAATTTTGCCTAAGAACACAGCCATGAATAAAGAATGGTACAAAAACATCCTCCGAGAGCAACTTCTCCCAACCATCCAAGAACAGTTTGGTGACGAACAATGGAGCACAATGGTTCCCCAAGTGGCTCGGGGAACAAAACATCAAAATGTTTGGTCCATGTCCAGGAAAGTCCCCAGACCTTAATCCCATTGAGAACTTGTGGTCAAACCTCAAGTAGCAGGTGGACAAACAAAAACCCACAAATTCCGACAAACTCCAAGCATTGATTATGCAAGAATGGGCTGCCATCAGTTAGGCTGTGGCCCAGAAATTGATTGACAGCATGCCAGGGCGAGGTCTTGAAAAAGAAGGGTCAACACTGCAAATACTGAGTCTTTGCATAAACTTAATGTAATTGTCAATAAAAGCCTTTGACACTTATGAAATGCTTGTCATTATACTTCAGTATAACATAGTAACATCTGACAAAAAGATCTAAAATCACTGAAGCAGCAAACTTTGTGAAAATTAATATTTGTGTCATTCTCAAAACTTTTGGCAACGGCTGTAGAACTCTCATCAACAGTATAAATGGATGAACCAATACCATACCTGAAACAGGACACTTTTAAAATAATAGTCCCTCTGCATTTCGTGCTTCCACACACACACACTTTTTTTGACAAGGGGAAGGGCATGACCTCCAAATTAAGTGTGAATGACGTAGACATAATGCCAGCAGGGCTCACTCATACATTATTAAAGGGATAGTTCACCCAAAAATTATTTACTGACTCTCAAATTGTTCCAAACATGTATGAGTTTTTTTCTTCTGTTGAACACAAAAGCTCTGTTTGGTGAAGCGGTCATAGCCGTGCATTTTTTATAGAGTCACATAAGAATGTAAAAATAAATAAATAAATAAAACATGTTTAACATGTTTTCCCCCATAAATGTATACATATGGTCAGGCAATTCCCAGTAAAAGTATTTTTGTACTAAACTGTACTAAAATACTTAAATACTTTATTATCTTTATGCTTTATGTAATATATTTAATCTTTATTCCTGATATCTTTATTATTTATGTTTATAGTATCTTTATTTTGTTCAATTCCTTTATTAAAAAAACATTAAAGACACACATTTTTTATTAAAGGGGTCATATGATGCGATTTCATTTTTTCCTTTCTCTTTGGAGTGTTACAAGCTCTTGGTGCATAAAGAAGATCTGTAAAGTTGTAAAGACTAAAGTCTCAAATCCAAAGAGATATTCTTTATAAAAGTTAAGAGTCACAAATGTGTGAAAAGGTACCTTATATTGGTTGCCAGTAATAGTTTTAAGTGGTCTTTTAAATGGATAATCCACCCAAAAATACATTGTCATCATTTACTAACCATCATGGCATTCCAGATGTGTATATATACTTCCTGTCTTCAGATGAACACAAAGGTAGAAAATAATTAATCTTTTTTTTTAGTCCAGGTGAATGGGTTCCCAAATGCTGATGCTCCAAAAAGCACACACATTGTTTGTGATGTGAACCATATAACACTAGTCAACGAATTGGTGTCTTTTGAAGCGAAACAAGCATCGTCATTTTTGGGTAAACTATCCCTTTATGTTTGTTACTAGCAGCAGTGTTTCCCACAGTATTTTGTCAGCCCTCAGGCCCTTAAGGGGAACAATTTTAAATAAATTCATCAATCTGGTTCACTTTGAGAAATCAAGAGCTTCAACCCTTTTTCAGTAATCCGTTTGAACAGGATTTAAAAAACCTTTGCAATTACTTGTATCAGGGCTTTAATGTGGACTTAAACCTCACTTTAGTTGATAGCGTCTTTAGTCCACATTACATTCACACTGTTATTTTCTGGAAGACAATCAAGACAGAAATGTTAGGTTTATTTGGTTACAGGAGCAATGCACATTAACATTACTGTAAATGTGCCAGAATTAAACCCTTGACAATGTAAAAAATGTCACCCTTTTTAACCTGAGAGTTATGCAAATGTGAAATTAAAGTGAATGGTACACATTGCATTCTCAGATGTAGGCTAAACTCACAGCACATATAGAGATGAAGTTTCCGGTATTAACTTGAGCTGCACGTGTGTAAATAAAAATGTCGCATAGCTTCACTCAGAAACACATAGCGCAACAAACTGTATACTTAAATTAAATCACAGCCTTTTGCATTCTGATAATTGCGCTAAGCCATATCACAATTTTAATTCGATTGACAGATGCTTGCCAAAGCAATGGCACCAAACACAATGTTAGAGATTTTTTATTATGAGATTTGTTTTCGGCTCATTATGAAACTCAGGCAGGCCACCACAGTCTAGGAAACTAATGGGAAACACTGACCTGAACTAGCCTGTTTTTTTTTTCAGTATGGGGATGATGAACTGATATGAAGAATGTGTATTATATGTAACTTCTTCCTCCAGCTCATCCCCAGCCAAGGTCTCTGGCCTTCCCTCAAAGCCCTTCCTCAGCCTAATCAAGTCCCTTTCCACTGAGGTGGAATCTCGTGAGGTTGCTCCACAGCAGATCAGCATCCGGCATTTGATGAAGACCCTGGTTAAGTCTTTGTCCACAGACACTGCTCGATCCGAGCAGGAGGCTTCATCATCTCATTGGCCCTCAGATTCCCGGCTCAATCTGCACCTCTTCAAACCTTTCACCCAGACTCGTGTTCCTGCTGTCAGTGGAGACTCCAAAACTGCTCCCTCATCCCCCCTCACCTCACCCGATAGCCGCTCCTTCTTCAAAGTTCAGGAGGTGGAGGCACGTATTGAAGACACAAAGCGTCGTCTGTCAGAGGTCATGTATGAGCCCCTTCAGCTGCTCAGCAAAATCATTGGCGAGGAACCTGGTGGCATCAGCGCAAACACTTCCACATCCACAACTGCAGGAGTCTCTTACCGGTCCAGGAACCTTTCCTCCAGCGCCTCTGAACTCTCCAACCTGTCTGCCCTCAATGGCCACTCAGAAAGCAACAATAACTATTGCATCAAGGAAGAGGAAGACCTGGAAGGAGAAAGTCCTCTTGAGGGGCCAACTGTTGAGCTGCCTTTGCACAAATCACCTTCTCTGGGCTTGGACAGGTGTTTTATGTCAACGCTTGCTCGTCAAGAAGACGAAGAGTTTTGCGAGCTCTACACTGAAGACTTTGAGCTCTGCACTGACACAGAGTTGGATGGAGAAGAGCCTTGTTCATCCCAAGTTCGACGAGGGAGTACAGGGGGATGCAGTGAAGAACCAACTGAAGGAGGGGAAGAGGAGGAGGAAGAAGATGAGCCTCCAGGAGTACCCCATAACGCACTGATTCTTCTTATATCTCTAGTTTACGGTTATTTTGTGTTACCACTTCCTACATATGTGTGTTGGGTTTTGATGGGAGTGGTGGCAGGTTTCGTGCTAGCTATTCTGGTGGTGTGGTTGTCAGCAAGAGGCAGATCTTCATGTGGCCGTCATGGCAGCTGGAGCAGAAGAGAGAAATGGAACAGGGTTCCTCTGGATATCAAAGAACCGGCCATCCACAAGGTGGGTTCCACCCTGCTGCTGAAGATGATTCTGGTGCTGTAGATAATGGTGTAGTTTTGAAGAGCTAGATGTTTACCTGGCAGCTTGCCAATATTTTTGTCTATTCACTATGCTTTTCACCATGCTTCACTGAGATATTTGATCATACCAGTTATATAATGCCTGGCATGGAAAATGTGTCATCATATTCTCAGATCTACAAATGCTAAAAAAAAAAAAAGCATAATAATAATAGCAATGAGTATTAAGTCTATCTTCCATATGCCATAGTGCTCACAAGGAATCCAAATTGTATTTTTCAGAAAGTACATTTGCTTGTTTTTTAAATGTCTCTCCACTCCAACAGTCTGTTGTTGTTGACAGTTACTTAATTTTGCTAAGCCTAGCTATTATGACTTTTCTGATGTGCATAGACTGCTTCCTGATTTGACACTTGACTGTTCATTAAAGTTGTACTAGGGTGAAGATTGTTAACCAGAGTCTTTAAAGGAGGTTGTTCAGCTACAGAAAATGGCTGAGGCCTTCAAAAAAAAAAAAAAAGCTGATAGCATAATAGCAATGAGTATTAAGTCTATCTTCCATATGCCATAGTGCTCACAAGGAATCCAAATTGTATTTTTCAGAAAGTACATTTGCTTGTTTTTTAAATGTCTCTCCACTCCAACAGTCTGTTGTTGTTGACAGTTACTTAATTTTGCTAAGCCTAGCTATTATGACTTTTCTGATTTGCATAGACTGCTTCCTGATTTGACACTTGACTGTTCATTAAAGTTGTACTAGGGTGAAGATTGTTAACCAGAGTCTTTAAAGGAGGTTGTTCAGCTACAGAAAATGGCTGAGGCCTTCAAAAAAAAAAAAAAGCTGATAACCAGCTTATCTAGTGTGGCCTGTGGCCTTGCTTGGCCTCTCCTGATAATGAAATGATCTGGTCAGTTCTGCATTGCTTGCTTGAAGTGGAAGATGGTCACATGATTGTCACACTTTGATAGTCACACTAGGTCATGGTGGATGTTGCTGATGTCATGTGTCAGTGCAGGACAACCCCTGTTTATGAGAAATTAACAATATAAACTAGGGTGTCACATGATAGCACACCTTTAAGCTAAGCTTTAAAAAAAAAAATCACTGTGTACACTACCATCATGATTTAGAGAAGCTGAATCTCTGTCTGGCCATCTGAGATGTCAGTTTGGATATAAAGGTTAGGTTCATGATATTTTTTTCAGTAGTACTACAGCACACAGTGAGTGTATATTAGTATAATTTGTAGTTTACTTGTTTGGAGACGTTATGTCAGAATGAACTACTTTATAGCAGCCAGGAATGCTCATAATCAGGCTTATTATCATCACCGTCACCACTTAATCTGTAGCCATTTCTCTAAGCTGAACTGAAGCAAAGAGGCACCAGATCGTTTTTGGTAAAGCTGTTATCCTTATCATTGGCTAGGTCCTTGATTAACTCATGAAGTAAAATCTTACAAATGAAGAGGTTTAGAACATTCAGGGATGTTTTTACTAAAATCACCACAATTTAATTAATCTGAAAAAAGTACAAATCAATTTATTTTTATTTTTCCAGCTCAAGAGCGATAACAATCAAAATCCATCCAATTTTTAAAAAAGCACATGCTGCAGTGATATTGACTACAGCACATAATTGCAGTGCATGCTTAGAATAAACAAAAAGTTGTTGTCTGCTGGATGCTGAAACAGTTATAATAGTAAAACAGTTACTTCAGTTAAAATATTTCTATATATTTATTGTTATAGTTTTTAACCTGACTGATTAAGTGGAAGAGAGTAATGTGTGGTACGGGTACATTGTTACAGGCTGTAAGGCTGAGCGTTGTCATTTTGCCTGAGCTGTGTAATATTATCAGGCCTACCTTTGTTTATCTGACTGCCCATCCTTCAGCCAACAAAGGCAGTACAGTCCTTCCTCATACTTGATTACTTAACAGTGCTGTAATTAATTTAATTTTGGCCATGTCATTTTTATTATTTTTTTATTAAGATGTATTTTTGGCATTTTTTGCCTTTATTTTGATAGGACAGTTAGTTGACAGGAAGTGAAGTGCCAGAAAGAGAGGGGAGACTGGATCGGGAAAGGTCCCCGAGCCGGGACTCGGACTCGGGATGCCCGAAGTGCAACGGTGCTAAATATGTCAGCATGCTGCCCACGAGGCTATTGGCACCGACTCCTTGTAGTGTTTTTATTTACGTGTCCTGGTCAAGCAATGCTTTTCAGGGGTAATTTTCTCCATTTTTGCCTTTAGGGGCCAAGTACTGAAGTGGTGTTCATAAGACTTATCAAATGGTTAAAAAAAAAACTAATAATCACTTACTATTTTCTTTTATATTGGAAAAAACAAACAACAAAAACATTTAGAATGGATTGTTTTTTGTATTCAGAATTATTCATAACATTGCAGTTTTTCCACAAATGTGTTCATTCTCAACTTGAAATGTTTCTCAGAATGTGGAAGCTGTATATGGTGTGACATAATGGATAACGGTCTGACTTGTAGCCCAACAAATGAATGCAGTGTAGATTGTGCTTGGTCCCTTATTTACTACTTATTTTTGTGGTCCATTTGTTTCGTTGTAAAAATTTCTGTGCTTATGTACTCAGGGTTGGATGAATGAGATCTACAGCTATGACCCTGAGACGTATCACGCCACATTCACTCACTCTGTGTATGTGCGTCTGGAGGGCTCTGTCCTGCGACTGTCCAAACCTAACCGCAATATCCCCCGCCGGGCAACCTTCAATGAGCTCAAACCTGACGTCACCTATGTTAGCCAGAAAATCTATGATCTCACCAACAGTAAGGTGGGTGGTACACACGATCTCTCAGTGCACAACCTGTTTTGTTGTTTTAAATTTCTGTAATTAATTTAGCCCAGAGCACTTAATGTACAGGCCCCATTCAAACTTTAGTTTTTTTTGTTTGTTTGAATCACTTACTATTTTCTTTTATATTGGAAAAAACAAACAACAAAAACATTTAGAATGGATTGTTTTTTGTATTCAGAATTATTCATAACATTGCAGTTTTTCCACAAATGTGTTCATTCTCAACTTGAAATGTTTCTCAGAATGTGGAAGCTGTATATGGTGTGACATAATGGATAACGGTCTGACTTGTAGCCCAACAAATGAATGCAGTGTAGATTGTGCTTGGTCCCTTATTTACTACTTATTTTTGTGGTCCATTTGTTTCGTTGTAAAAATTTCTGTGCTTATGTACTCAGGGTTGGATGAATGAGATCTACAGCTATGACCCTGAGACGTATCACGCCACATTCACTCACTCTGTGTATGTGCGTCTGGAGGGCTCTGTCCTGCGACTGTCCAAACCTAACCGCAATATCCCCCGCCGGGCAACCTTCAATGAGCTCAAACCTGACGTCACCTATGTTAGCCAGAAAATCTATGATCTCACCAACAGTAAGGTGGGTGGTACACACGATCTCTCAGTGCACAACCTGTTTTGTTGTTTTAAATTTCTGTAATTAATTTAGCCCAGAGCACTTAATGTACAGGCCCCATTCAAACTTTAGTTTTTTTTGTTTGTTTGTTTGTTTGTTTGTTTTTGTTTTTATGTAAATTAAGGTTTGAAAATCTTTCTTTGACTCGAATTACAGAATGTTTCTATAAGTGAATTATAAAATGTGACACAGAATGTTTAGTATTTAAAATGTTACTGACAAACAGGGTGCCATAATATTTCTATAATGAAACTGAAACTTTTCTTGCACTTAAGCATCTGTGATACAGAATTTCATTTGCACAGAAAAAAAAGTGTGAAATCTGAACGTTTCTAAAACAGTTATTTTGCCAAGCTTTTTTTTTTTTAAAACAAAACTTATTAAACCCTTTAAATGCATACTATTTAATCAAATGAAGGTTACATTTGAGTTCTTGTATTACAGATCTACCTGGTGCCTCATAGCCTGGCCAGGAAAAGGGTGTGGAATAAGAAGTATCCCATCTGCATTGAGCTGGCCAAGCAGGATGACTTCCTGGCCAAAGTGCAGGGAGATAAGTCTGATGTGGTGGAGGAGAAGACCCCTGCAGTAGGAGACCGGCCCGAGGCTGTAGGCACTAGTGAAGAACCTAAGAGAGTGCACACAGAACCTGTACTGTACCTGTTTGGGAGGACAGGAAGAGACAAAGAGGAATGGTTCAGAAGGATGCTACTTGCGTCCAAGCTGAAATCCGATGCCAAGAAGCCCTCTGGCCTGCCTACAAGTAAAAAATTTACAAATGGTCCTTTATTCAAATCATTAGTACTTTCATTAAGAAATAGTATTATTGCAATGATAGCACAATAGACACTTTTGAAATAAGTGTATATATATATATATATATATTCACACACATAATAATAAAAAAAATCATAAAAAAGAAAATAGATTTACAGTGTAAATGACTGGAAACGCATCGTCACAGTCTGTGAAAAGGGTCCATAGAAAGTATTTTTTTTCATGAATGAGAACCATTGAACGGACTATACTTTTATCCATAGTTTTGTTTTTTTCCAAATTAATTAATTACGTAATCAAGTCGTATTATCTCTCTCGGCAGGCTGTCTGTCTCATAGCCGCAGCAGCAGTCGTGGCAGTCTGGATGAAATGTTCCAGTCTCATCCCAGACAAAAAGACCTTGATGCCAGTCTCAAACAGAAAGTTCTGGAATACAACGTCTACATGGCCAAATATGTCAGCCAGTCTGCAGGCAGCCCCACCACAAGCCCTGATCAGAGTGCTGGAAGCAGCCCGGGAATCGTGAAAAAGGTCCACAATATTTCACAATGTCCATTTTCCGAAAAACCGTAATCTTTCATTTAAAAACCAGACATCAGTTAAACCAACTCTACCTATCAAATACTGAGACTTGTACATCCAGACTTTGACAATACCCATGTTTCCATCCACTTTTTATGTGAATTTTGAGATACTGCATTAAAAATGCTGGATGGAGATAGCAATATGCGCATAAAGTCTTAAAATGTGCATTAAAAGCTTGTACACTCAGTTGAGCCAGATACATTTTTAATCCCATAAGACAACATGCATAAACAACAATGGAAACATTTACTGAATAAATTTGGTGCAACAAAAGACTTTGCCTCAACAGATGATGTGACTGGATAAATGGAATAACTAGAGCACCAAACTCATCACACACATGTTGTTTTAATCATTCTGAAATGCCAAAATCCGTCATCAAAATTATTTGGTATAATTACCTCCCAGAACTGTTTCAAACGATCACGTTCCCAAACATCAGGCATACGAACACAAGTTAACATGACCGCTTTTGTTATTGTGTTTCGTTTGTGTCGCTCTGAGGTCATTTATGTAGAAAAAAAAGAGTCAGAGGCTGCCCCAGTTGCAGCAGCTTTGTTTTTTATTATTGATACTTGTGGCAGTTTCCCTGGAAGTGACTATTTTGTTCTCTTGAGTACATGGGATGGAAACGGTGCTTTATTCTCGCAAATGTTTTATGCAATATTCTAATTAAGTTTAATGTATGTTTGTCACACAGTTTCCAGCCAGTCGTGAGCAGGAATCTGAGTCTGAAGCCTGGGTCAATGCACTTTTAGGTCGCATTGTCTGGGACTTTCTTGGAGAGAAATACTGGGCAGATGTGGTGTCCAAAAAGATCCAGAAAAAGCTGAGTAAGATCAGGGTGAGAACGGTTAGGTTTATATCTCACACCAGACTGTCTGACTGCGTATTTGATTAAAAGAGTAACTTATTGTCTTGATTATTACAGCTGCCATACTTCATGAATGAACTGACCCTCACCGAGCTGGACATGGGAATATCTATTCCTAAAATCCTCAGCTCCTCCAAACCATCTGTAGATCACAGAGGTAAGGCCTGGTCTGTAATCCTGATTTATGCTTACTATTGCTCATACTGTTGTAAAGGAAAAGTGATTAGCTCAAAAGGGGGGACAAGTCCTGCATAATATATCCCACCCATTAACAGGTGCCGTGATGAAGAATGAAGAGATAATCAGTGTTATGCACTTTACCTTTCTGTGGTCATAATGTTATGCCTGATCGATATGTGTATGCATGTATATGTGTATATACAGTGGGTACGGAAAGTATTCAGACCCCCTTAAATTTTTCACTCTTTGTTATATTGCAGCCATTTGCTAAAATCATTTAAGTTAATTTTTTTTCCTCATTAATGTACACACAGCACCCCATATTGACAGAAAAGTGAAAAATTTAAGGGGGTCTGAATACTTTCCGTACCCACTGTATATATATATATATATATAGTGAAATATTGAGCCTTACAAGAAACCACTATGGACAACCACTAGCAACCACTTTGACAGTGGCTCAGAAGCTACCAGAACACTGTAACACATGGATAGCAACTTTACTGTTTATGCATTTGGCAGACACTTTTATCCAAAGTGACTTGGATTGCATTCAGGGTACACATTTCATCAGTTCATGCCTTCCCTGGGAATCGAATCCATGACCTTGGTGTAGCACTTGTTCTACTCTTTGAACTGCACGAATGCTGTAATGCTAAAATCACTTATAGAAGACTTTGGCAACAAACATGGGCCCATAGCAAGAATCGCCAGGTTACATTTTCACACAAGGTGCCTAACATGGCTTTAAAAAATTAATAAACACACAAGGTGCCTAACAAAATTTTACTTTAAGTGTGGTTCTTTCAGCAGTGTCATGAGACCTTGTTCATCTCTTTATTTTACTGCTGATAAAAAAAAAAAAAGTCTGTAAATGATACTATAAATGATTCTGTAAATGATACTCAAATCATTTTCTGTGGACTATCCTGCAAAACCATTAGATGTGCCTTGGCCACAGTCAAGCTATATCTGCACTGTACTGATGGAGCAGCACCCCTACAGTGAGTCTGTGTGATTTGGTAAATGACTCCTGCCAGTTTGTTAAACTTCTCGTTCGTCATAGAGGAAGCAGCCCACTGAGCTCAGAGGATCAGTGTGTCTCTGAGCCAATCAGAGTGGAGCAAACTCAAGTACTGACCTTTCACTCACTCAGGAGGAAGTGTGCATAATGACTGCATGGCTTTCAAGATTTCCGGGGGTTCACTAGTGACTCCTGTATGAATTTAATCGGTGTAAACACATGCTGGATGCAGAATTCCAGCCCGCTTGATTTGGTGTAGAGTGTTCAAATCAGGCAAAGTTGAAGGAAAGAAGTGCTTTGCTTGTTTTCAGGGGACAAGCAACTGGTGGCCTATTGTGTCAGAATAGTAGAGAATCAAAGCAATCATGTTTTTTGGGTTAGTGAAACTTGATGAAATGATGAAAAAGTATCAATTATATAATTTAGATATATTGATTTCAAATGGTAAAGTTAGAGAATCACAATGATTATTCTCTGGGAAGAGTTTTGGGTTTTGTAAGTGGAACACGCAAATGACACATTTTTGTTATTAATGCACTGACATTGAGACCATTTTGTTGGGACCACTGTATAAACTACTGTTTGAATTTCCATTGGTAGGCCTTTGGTTTGACTTGGAGATCTCGTACAACGGTTCCTTTCTTATGACTCTTGAAACCAAGATGAACCTGACCAGACTGGGAAAGAAGGAGGGGGAAGGCCTTGGAGAACAGGGAAAAGAAGGGTAAGAGCATTTCAGAGAACATTTCAGAAGACAGATGTTCCTCATCTCTTGTTCTAAATATCTGAGTTTATTTGATGGGTTATTTTTTCTTTGGATGTATTCATCATTTACACTCTTTTACTGTTTCCTCTGGACTGATTTCTTTTTGGATGTGAACTCTTAATGGTGAGTTGAATCAGGGCTTTTCTGAAATCTCTCACTGTATTGTACATTGCTGCTGCTTAGAATTTAGCTCCATATATTAAACTGATAGACACTTCACCACTGAAACACCACCACATCCCCGCATGTGCTTGCAGAAGTTGTGTTCTAAGCCCTTGAATAAGCTTCACATTGCATTCTGGGATTGAGATGAGTGATACGTGTGATTGTGCATTTGTGTGTGAAATATGCAGACGATACCTAAAAGTGTTACAGCTCTCTGAGGTTCGGAACAGACCTTTCATCTTTATGAAGAAGTGCTTTTTTTTGACTGTGTATCGACTGTGTAAAGGACTTTAGTATAGGTGTTTTGCAGCTTTGCAACTTCCCTTGCTTTCAGAAAACCAGTTATCATAGAAACATGCTGCATAAGCCTTTGTTTGTTTGTGTGCATGGACCAGACCCAGACCACGCACTTACTTCCTGGCTGACAGTGATGAAGAGTCATCGAGTGCAGGATCTTCTGATGAGGAAGATGCTGTGGAAGTGCCTGAAATTCCAGGAGTGGAAGGGTGAGATTGAGAATCTTTCCATTTCCGTCTGTGTTTAATTTGGGATATTGTTACCAGTTTAGCAGCCCAACATAGAGTTCAGGCACAGAATCTGTCTATGGGTTGAAGATGGCTGCACACCTGGAGATTACTCTGGCAGAACTTACTGCATGAATAATTGGCTCGTGGCTTCTTTTCTTCACAGTTATGTTGGGGGACACAGACCCAGCAAAATCATGCGCTTTGTGGACAAGATTGCCAAGTCTAAGTATTTCCAGAAAGCCACGGAAACTGAGTTCATTAAGAAGAAGATAGAGGAGGTGTCCAATACACCGCTGCTCCTGACGGTGGAGGTTCAGGAGTGTCGAGGAACACTAGCTGTCAACATTCCACCACCTCCAACAGACAGGATATGGTATAGCGCTTCCTTCAATATCCTCTTCACATTACTACTGCACAGAAATAAAATCTGATAGTATCTTTGGGCATCCTACAAGTTGCTAGCATGCCATCTGCTGGTCATTATTCAGTACACGCCAAGATATTTCATGCATCTATACAATACAATACAATACAATACAATACAAATGTTATTTCAATAGCATATTTAAAACAACTGCCGTTGACCTAAGTCTTTCCAGCATCATTAATACAACAAAAACAATGACATAGTCACACAAACAAAAAATAAAAATGTAATCCTGATCACTCTAATCAATTCTAAAAGCTATACTAAAAAGATATGATTTCAATCTAGACTTAAAAGCATCCACAGATGGACAAGATTTAATGTGCATTGGAAGAAGTTTCCATAATCATGGGGCAGCCACTGAAAAGGCCCTATCACCCTTTTATTTTAATCTAGTTTTAGGAACATGAAGAATCATCTGACTCGAAGATCTCATATTTCTTGTCTTTTGATAAGGTATCAAAAGGTCAACAATATAT
The DNA here is from genome assembly GCF_001515625.1 of Sinocyclocheilus rhinocerous. Classification (NCBI taxonomy): domain Eukaryota; kingdom Metazoa; phylum Chordata; class Actinopteri; order Cypriniformes; family Cyprinidae; genus Sinocyclocheilus; species Sinocyclocheilus rhinocerous. The sequence goes on along the minus strand of NW_015643184.1, from coordinate 86,499 downwards.
GTTGGGGCAATACCATCAACAGAACTCGATTCTAAATTGTACAGGCAAGAAACCAAAACTGGGATAATTCTCTGTGTGAGTCAAAAGTCTAGCAGCAGCATTTTGCACTAATTGAAGACCAGATAATTGACCCTGTAAGATACCTATATATAAAGAATTACAGTAGTCAATGCGTGATGATACAAAAGCATGAATAACAGTCTCCAGGGCCTTAAAAGAGAGAATTGATTTCAATTTAGAAATAATTCTGAGTTGATAAAACCCAGCCTTAACAACACTAGTAACCCGTTTATCTAAAACCAAATCAATGAATCCCAAATTCTTGACATGATCTGAAACACTAATCTTCATAGAGGCCCAACCTACTTATAATTTCCTAAGAAGCACAAGAGGGTCTAAAGACAACACACCCAGTCTTATTAGTATTAAGATGAAGAAAATTGCTTCCCAACCAGGCTTTAATCTCACCTAAACACTGAACAAGACTTTTGGATCTATTGGAATATATACCTGGGTGTCGTCTGCATATAGATGATACATAATGTTATACTTATATATATATATATATGGGCCCTTCAGGCTCAATTTTTTGTATCAAAAATAAAATAGGCCCAAGTATAGGCCTGTGGCACACCACTATGTAATTTAGCTGATGTAGAACACATCTCCAATGCCAAATGAAAATGATCTATCCTTTAAATATGACTTAAACCAATCTAAGGCAGTACCCGTAATACCAACATCTTCCAAATGCTGCAATATAATACCATTATCAACGGTATCAAATGAGACCTAAAACCTGACTGGAACATACAGTATAACAGCATTCGTACAAGATTGGGTTTTAAAATGCATTTAAATGATTTTATTGCATGATTGAAGCACATGAAACCTGTAAAGAACATGTCCAGGATATATTTTAGCTTAAAATTTAAAAGAAATTATATTTTGCTTAAATAACATGAAGCCATTTAGGGCCATTAAGATTTTTTTGTGTCTTTGCAGGGTGCCTAATTGTCAGAAATACTGCCAAGTATATTTATTTTTTAGAACTCAAAAGTAAAACATCTGGACATAAAAGGTCCTAAGGTGAAATGTCACGTGGACATGTTCCTGAAATTTTTCAGAGTAAAGATGTGAATGTGGACACATGTGGATGTTTCCATTTATTTCAGGTATGGTTTCAGAAGTCCTCCTCATCTGGAACTGAAAGCTCGGCCTAAACTGGGCGAGAGAGAGGTTACTTTTGCTCATGTGACCGACTGGATAGAAAACAAACTCAATCAGGAGTTCCAGGTATGCATATGTGAACTTAACGTGAACACCAATATAGTCTTCCATGGATATCATTATGAATGCAAAATCAATTGCATTATAAGAACATGAAAACGTTTATTTTTAAATACTGAACATGCACATTAAAGTTGTAAAATCAAATTAAAATGCATTCATTTATTTTCATAAATATTTCTGTAGTTGTAATTTTCAGCAGGATTTTAAAGAATTTGGTAGTGTAGTGTAGACACGAGTGTCTAGATGTGAACAGTGATCATTGTTCAATGAATTGACTCTATATTACAAATGATAGAATTACTGTATAAAGTACATAATTTTAACATCAGACTAAATTGACAATATTTTTCAAAGGTGTTATAGGATAAAAAGAATTGCCATTCATTAGTGCAGGGGTTCTCAAATCTTGCCCTCGATGTTCACCTTAATGCAGAGTTTAGCTCCACTTAATCAAAAACCCCTTTGAGTTAGTTTGATCAAGGTTACAGCTAAACTGCAAAAAAAGTGGACCTTGAGGGCCAAAACTGAGGTTCCCTGCTTTAGTGGTTTTCTCTCGGTAATTAAAAGCTGCAAACCCATCATTACCAGTTTGGAGCCAAATAGTTTGTGTATAAGTACATAAGGAGCTCATAGATGAGATCTCTGAATGTATAATTTGAATAACAATCATGCAAGCACCTTCGGTTACACTATTTTTATGGTGTTCTTTTTACAGTCCTGTTATTACTATAGTAAGTACAAATAACATGTAACAAGGACACTGTAAAATAAAGTGTTAGAGCACCTTCAAATTTGTGGTAAAAGAGATTTTGCCAATTTCCCCATATTTGTTTGCGGTTATTAGACAAGGTTTTTATTTTTGTCTTCCTACTTGCTCTTCTTGACTCTCTAATGCTTCCTACCTTACGCAGAAAATATTTGTAATGCCAAACATGGATGACGTCTGGCTGCCTATCATGCACTCTGCCATGGACACGCGTTCCAATGCCAATGCCTTGAAGAATGAAGAATCCTTGGACCCTGAGGAGTCCCTTGAGGACATGTGAAGATTAGTTACTGTATCAAACAAAAGATAAACACTTCAGTCCCATGAGGGCAGGACTGTACCTGAGTTGAAAATTACAGGTGCCATATTGCCCATTGAACAGAGCTGTGAAAAATCTGAACACATCAATAACTAAAAGAAAGGACAATATTGCTTGCTTGCATTTGATTTCTTCGGTACAGTATGAATAAATATGCTGTTGGCCCTCAAACAGGATAAAGAGGTTTTGGTGACATACTAAAATGCATACAGGTGATGTTGACACAGCAGTAGAACACTTGTATGTGACTAGGTAAAGTGTATACGCTACCTCTGTTTGATGCACGCTGACATACCAAACGTCCTAGTGTCGCATGATAGAACCTAAACTCTCTCCTCCAATAGCCTAACGTCTAGTCGGCAGATAGGAATTACAACCCGAGGGCTTTCACTGGACTTTTGGGATGACAGGGTGCCTGCAAACCACCTGGAGGGTTAAAGCATTTGGGGTCGTGCATCCTTGGGATGTATAGAACGTGCTATAAACACCAGTAACGGATGAATCTAGTCATTTTAACAGAAACTCTAAGCCAAAAGGGGGCATTTCCGAGATTTGCACCCTATTTATGATTTTCCCGTGATTGTCATATGCTTCTAGCAGCAAATAACTTAGACACAACAGACCTACTAGTACCACCATTATCCTCTTCCATTCACCGCTGCCTGAGCCCTATGTGTGGCGTCTGATTATGCAATTAGATCAATTTCACTGTGCTCAAGAGGGACACCAGCCAAATAACCTCTCATCCCCAAGCCATTCCTACTCAAGCGGACTATTTTAGAGGATAGGGTTCAAGAGCTTTCTAAGCGAGATCTCTCCAATCATCACCCCTCTGCAATGGCCGTAGATCAGTGGTTCTCAAATGGTGAGTCGTAGGCCTGTTCTCAGAGAACAGCAAGGGATAAAGGTACAAAGTTAGGTCAGCAAGATAAATAGGCCAATCTTTTAAAAGAGAGGGGAAAGACTTCTCATATCTTCCTAAAGTTTGAGTTTGTCATCTAATAAATTCTGGCATTTTTTGGTACAAATTCATGCCACAGAACTCAAACAGATCTGTCTATTTGTGGAGCAACCTGAAGGCAAATTCGCCATAGGTTGTAAATTCTACTGGTTTTTCGAAAGGTGTTTTATGATTGTACAAGTAAAATAAGATCTGTGGTGAACATTACTAAAGAGGCTTTCACATTTTTACATAAATTACACTCAAATGAGAATTTTAAGCCATTGTGTTTTTAAGTTGCTAAATAAAGAGTACGATCCATAACCTAAATTTAAAAAAAGCTAATTCTCTTCAGGGTTTTTGAACTGAAGATTGAACAGACTAAAGAACAGACAGACAGATGCGAAAGGACTATATGTATGGCCTGCCCTCGCCTTTAAAAACCATTAATGAAACTGCACAAGGTGTATAAAATACAACCCGACTACATTATATATGATCTATATATTTGTGCTGACCACAATGTTTCTTATTCAGCCTGTCTTGTAAACAACTTTGTATATTTTTGGGCAGTTAATGGTAATATTCGTATATTTTAGTGTTTGATTTGAAAGGTATTTTTTTGTTTACTTTTGAATGAGAATCAATTTGGACTGTGTTGGGATGTCCAATCTAGAATCTGGGTCCTGAAGCAAAATCGGTTGAGAACCACTGGGCTACGCCTCACATTGCATGTCAGATCAAGGCTCAAAATAAGTGCTATTCTATTTCCAACACAGATTAACTCATGTGTTTTGTATGTGAAGAAGATTGTTGAATGTACAAACGGTTCATATTTTTGTCTACCTTGTTTGGCATAATGTGTCAAGTATTGCTATCTGTGGTCGCCGTCAGGTAGACTTTTTTTTATTATTATTTACTGTGCTTGCAGGCCAATGGTGTATTAAATCATGTAGGTAGTTTCTGTTGGTTAAAAGTGGCAAGTGAACTTTGCCATCTAAAATATCATGAGATTTGATATTCTTCCATTGTCAGATACTTAGGTATTGACAGGTCTGAAAAAGTGTTTATCCAACATCACAAGTTCTGTATCTTAGCTGCCGCTAAGGTTTAAGTGAACATGAATTATGGCTTTTCCACCTCCATTTTGGACTCAAGTCGAAGTATCAATACTACATGTAGTTTGATTTCAATGTGTTTATTTTGTATCACTGTTTATGCTACAATTATTACCATTCACAATTGATCTTTTGTGTGCGCTCTGCCAATTGCTATTTCCTTTGCGCAATATTTCATTTGAATATTGTATTCTGCCATATTGACAACATGATTGTGTGTGGAAATTGATAAACTGCTTTTGCAAAAATAATTCCTGAGGCATTTTTTCAAAAGCTGTTTGTACTTCAGATTTATAAAGGTTGTTGATTGGTTTTGAAAGAGCAACTCCAAGAGGCTCCAGTTATAACAAGCCTTTGCTTGACCCTTTGAGCCATGAAGGGGCTCCATAGGTTCAAAGACAGTGCTCATATACAACACTGAAACAAATGAAATCTACCTTTGTGGGCCTCTTACTCAGATCTACTATCACCCCCCTGTTCAACACCCCTTTATACAGAAGAACAATTAAGGAAAAATGCATATACATACAAAAAGTTGTCGACTGCTTTTAAAAGAGCAACTTGGGGGGGAAATTCCAAGAAGCTCCAGTTATAACAAGCTTTTACTGTTGCACTGTTGCTTGACCCATTGAGCCATGAAGGGGCTTCACAGGTTCAAATACAGTGCTTACATATATATATATATATATATATTTATATAATAAAAACACTGCAATACATGACACACACACAAGCAAAGACGTGTATTTTGTTTATGTATAGAAACAAACAGGATTGTGCAATTTTGTTACATCCACATAAAATATTACAATACAGAATAAGTTATACATTTGCAATAACCACAGCCATTACAATGAACATAGTGAGGAACATTCAAACCTCTGCCTCTTCCAATTCACCTTCTCTCCCTGTTGCAAAAGAAAATGCCATCATAAACGTTCATTCCAGCTTCAAAATCAAACAGATTGCAGTTGAAATTCACCAGTCTTGTCAGAGATTTGATTTGACATCAGTGATGTTCAGCAGTCTAACGCAGTAAACACATCATTCCAGACCACACAAACTGAAAATGTTTGATGCAATGAAGTCAGGCCTGGTCTTACCTAGAATCACTGGCCACAAAGTCCACTGTAACTGTAAATAACTCTAAAAGAGGGACAAAAACAAAATCACTGATGTATTATAATTTAGCAAACATTAATGTAGCTTTATTAAACACTCTTTAATGTAATTTCACAGTGAATGAGAGCAATGGCGCAAACACGTGCTCATGAACACACCACGTGCTCACATTTCTAAAGTACAGCCTAAAATATGAACAATATAAATTATAGACTTAAAACAATGTTCCAATTATTTTAAACGAATACAATCTCATGTCAAATTTAATATTAAATACACTCTTTATCAGCGGATACACTACATTCTACCGGAAATAGTAGTCAACAAGATCTAATTTGTTCTTCAGAATCAACGATAAACTAGCTTTCCTCAATTTTATCACTCCTGGGCTTATCATTCATCCGAGCTCTCTTAACTGCGGTAGGAGAAGTGAGACAAAAAATAATAATAATTCAATCTAAACTGCTGCTTTCCAAATGAGCCCCACTCTATTCGGTCTACGAAATGAACTGCGCTTCAGACTAGTTCTTCTTCTTCTTCTATCTTTCCGGCAGTGTAGACGCTACTGGGCGTATTACTGCCCTCGACAGGTCAAAGTTTGAACTAAATTCTTATATACAGTCCTGTATTATCTATGCAAGAACTGAAGAACTGCCTCAGAGATCAGTTTATGCTTATCACTGTGTCAAATTGAAAAAGGTTAGAGAAAAACGTACTGTGCCATGGTACAACAGTAATACCCATTCTCTCAAGAAAAAAACTCGTAGTCTTGAGCGCAAATGGAGTTTAATTGATTTTTCCGTACATTTCTGCCATATGTACATTGACTGACAGTCACCACTGATAAGCTACCATTAAATATTGTAGAAACTTAATTTGCTGTAAAGTTGCTTTGCAATGATTTGTATCGTGAAAAGCGCTGTACAAATAAACTTGAATTGAATTGAAAAAACTGTGTCCAAACAAAGAAGTAACAGAAAACACTTCAACGCCAAGTTCTGCCAATTTATCAAAAAGTGCTTTTCTTTGTATATTATACTTTCTTCATTCCAAGAAAACATGCCCTACTGTTTCCATATTCCCACATTCACATAATCCAGAAATATGCTTTCCTACAATATACAAAAAGTAATTTAACCCACAGTGCCCCAACCGTTCTGGGAACATTACTGAAAAGGACGTTCCCCTAATGTTACTATTTGATTCCCAAAAAACTAGCATTAGGGAAATATTCTGTGTTTGCTGGGTATCTGTTGATCTTTATCTCTCAATGATTGTATGAACATATAAACCTGTGTAATATTAATAATAATATTGAAGTAAATTAGTCACACTAGTCTTCTTCTTCTTCTTCTTCTTTCCGGCAGTGTAGACGCTACTGGGCGTATTACTGCCCTCCACAGGTCAAAGTTTGAACTAAATTCTTATATACAGTCCTGTATTATGCAAGAACTGAAGAACTGCCTCAGAGATCAGTTTATGCTTATCACTGTGTCCAAACAACGAAGTAACAGAAAACACTTCAACTCCAAGTTCTGCCAATTTATCAAAAAGTGCTTTTCTTTGTATATTATACTTTCTTCATTCCAAGAAAACATGCCCTACTGTTTCCATATTCCCACATTCACATAATCCAGAAATATGCTTTCCTACAATATACAAAAAGTAATTTAACCCACAGTGCCCCAACCTCAATCTACAGTTTAACTGAGTCCCTACGGGATGGACAAGTACAAAAACATATTTTCCTAACTTTCTTCAGACTAGTTCAGTGAGATGTTCTTTTTATGGGGAGACACCAACCTCCGCGCTCCACTTGGCTCAGAGCCGTAAAGTCAGAGAGAGAGAGAGAGTTGCGACAACGGAAGTTCTGAACGCTCGATCGTCACGTGATTCACGTAGACCTCAAATAGTTCCAGGAAGTTCATAGCGGGCACGGGCAGTTGGAATACATTGAGTTAAGAGAGACAGAACTGCGATTTTTTTTTGGTAATTAGTAGACTATAAAGTAATTTATTTAAATTATTTATATAAATAATGTATACATTTATGCGTAGTATATAGTTGTATCAGTGTTGTTTTTAAAAGATAAAATCCGCTAATATTTGAGGATTAATTTGGTCAGCTATCCTTACCTGCCTTGTTAACATATTTTATGCTGACGTTACCATGGTAAAAGTCCATGTTTGCTATATATATACGACATCGTGGTCTTTTACCAAGGTAACTTCAGCCTCTCTCAGGGTTCCTACGTTCCTAAGTATGGAAAAGTATGGAATTTGATTTAAGTAATTTCCAGGTCTGGAAAAGTATGGAAAAAAGAAAGCGGAGTATGGAAAAATATTTGCATTTCCAGACTTTTGCCCCTATTTAGTTTTTTATAATAGAAATTTAAGAATTTAATGAAAATAAGTTTATCATACAAGAAGTGGTAGCTGTTAATGATTGTCAAACACGACTGGTGCACTTTTTAATTTTGCATTTTGGGTTTCTTCTCACGATATTCTTAGCACCATATTACATAGCCTCAAGGACCTTTGAAAAAATAAAAAATATACAGACTTTTATGTGCGCACGAGAAACCATTACACTTAGCATACAGGACAATGCATACTGAGCCACCTATTGTGCCATCAGCCCATTTCGCCCCATCCAACAGACCCAAGCCACCACCGCACTCCTGTCTAGTGGACTGCAGAAAGATACTAACTTTTCAATCTGCTACGTTACTGACTGTACTGACAAACTATGCTGACACACCATGTCTACACTGGACCACTGAAAACCACAAAGCGACCACTGAAAATCATTTGTACTTTGTGTCAGTACGTCTTACATAGAGCGATGAACGAGGCATCAGTTTACTGTCAGGATTTGTCATGTCGCGCCGTGCTGCATCCAGTGTAGAGACAGCATCACTGATTATAATGGGTTCTATTGTATTTTGTCACACCGCGCTGCGCCACTCGCGTCCGGTGTACTAAAAATATATATTTTGCCATAAGTAAAAGTTATTACATAAAAAAAAGGCTAAATGTAGGCTTTATATGAAAGACTTATGTACACTGAAAAATGATTAGAACATTTTTTTAAGGTAAGTGGTTGCAAACAATTTATTTTAGCTACATTTAAATTAAAAAAATGTACATTTGACAATATATATACGATAAACAAATAAAATTTGTTTATTTAAATGTAGCTAAAATAAATTGATTGCAACCACTTTCCTTAAAAAAAAATTGTAAATTCAATGAATAATTTTTTCCCCGCAGTGAAATATAGTAAATATTAGTAAATATATAAATAGTAAGTATATTTACTATTGTTTGTGTATTAATTTGATTAGCTTTTAATTAGTTATAATAACCTATAGCCCTGTACTCTATACAAACATATTTTCTCCAAAAACATTATTTAAAAGAAAAAAAAGTTGTTTCAAGTCTGTTCAACATGATGCAGTCGTGTTTGAACGGGAAACCTGATATAATGGTGTTAAATCAAAAGGAATTGTTTAAATAAAGTGAACAGCATTACATTTTTTTTTCTCAGTGAGCAGTGTTCTTT